>NC_059230.1:4043279-4163978 GCF_020615455.1 Coregonus clupeaformis
GTAATAATATATAGTGGTAATGTAATAATATATAGTAGTAATGTAATAATATTCAGTGGTAATGTAATAATTTATAGTAGTAATGTAATAATATATAGTGGTAATGTAATAATATATAGTGGTAATGTCATAATATATAGTGGTAATGTCATATTATAGTGGTATTGCCATTATGCCCTTCAGCAGTATATTCCCCAACAAAAAACCTGCTCCCCGGGCACCGATGACATGGACGTCAATTAAGGCAGCCCCCTGCACCTCTCTGATTCAGAGGGGTTGGGTTAAATGTGGAAACACATTTTGGGTGAATGCATTCAGTTGTGCAGCTGACTAGGTATCCCCTTTCCTTTCCCAGATTCCCCAGTGTTTGGCTGTGGAGGAGCAACACAACCCCTCTGACCCTCTAAGCATAACATAACCCAACTGATCCCCTGGTCACATGCCCTGGGAGGTGGCAGCCAAGGTCTTGGAGAAAGAAGCCTTGGGATTGGAGGTGTTCGAACAGGCTCCAAGCCTAGAACATTCCCTTTTTACAGTTCCAGGTTCTTGACCTTCTCTGCTTCAAGTGTAATACACAGTACAAACTACAGAGAAATGAATATAAACATAGAGGAATTATTTGAGAAAACAAGTCAGGAAATAATGAATGATGAGAAAATGTTATGGGCATACAATAAAGAGAATATGGGAGAATGTCAAGATGCAGTCAGTGTAGGTCACTGTAGGACATATCTCCATCACTAACACAACCATCTAGGTATCGCATGGTACAATTGGGGAAACCAAAACTCTTTTTAAATTGTTATTATTAGTCCCTACCATGGAAAAACTTTGAGGGATGAGAACCTGGACCAGAAATAGAAACTATTATTCATAGTTTACTGTGAGGTCTGACCTGTCTGACTTCAGGAGTATATCTATACATAGCAGCTTGGTTGGTTGAGTGGATTTATAAAAGGGTCTGCCAAACAGGAGTCAGAAGGGAAAGGAAGGAGATACCTGACCCTGTAGAGAGTGGGGAAGAGAAAACTGCACTAAGATCACACACAGTCAATAGGACAGCTAGAGCTGAGAGCCACAACATATGCTGGGACACGGATACCACTGTATGATTTTCTGTTGTATTTATCCACAAAAACCTGTGTCAGGTAAGTGACTTGAGGCTTTTTTAGTGTGGCAACACATTTGTGTAGTGTTTTTTATTTTGTTTGTTTCATTTAATAGTAAGCTGTATTTGTAGGGAGACACTGTTGGACATTTGTAGAGATAAAGACTGTTGTTGTTGGAGCGATGGCTTTATCTGGACCATGCTTCCAGAGGGGTTTGGAAGCTCTACGGAGACAAGATGAAGCATTTAGAGGGGATAAACACAATATAGATGGAGAGGGAGAAGAGTGTGCAGGGGATGTGAAAGAAAATGATCAGTTGAACACAGAAGAAGAAGAGAAAGATGATGAAGCATTTAGAAGGGAGGAAAACAGCAAGATAGATATAGAGAGAGAGACAACTGAAGAAGAGGAGGATGACGTTCAAGAAGTGAAAGAACTAAAAGAAGAGTGGACAGTTGTTAGAGGGCAGAAAGGTGGAATAGAGGATGTGGATTCAATAAGGGTATACGGCAGAGATTCCTATACAAGAGAAATGTTCCAAACCCTGCAGCAGCTCAGGGACTCCTCTCTCCTCACTGACCTGACTCTGAGCACTGAGGATGGGCAGCGTCACCACGCGCACTCCCCTGTCCTGGCTGCTGTCAGCTCCCTCATACACCAGAGACTGCAGGAGAGGGATGAGGAGATGGAGAAGAGGAGGGAGAGGAGAGATATTGACATGTATATACAGACAGCGATATCCATCAGTCTGGATCCTGAAGTGGGGTGTGTGGGGCTGGCAGGGGTGCTGGAGTTTGCCTACACTGGGACCATAGCAGCTCTGAACAGAGAAACACTGGCCCAGATACAGACTGCAGCTAAAACACTAGGGGTCCCCAGAGTTCTAGAACTCTGCAGTGAAGAGGAGGAGAAGATGAAGAGGGGAGAGAAGAAGAGGGCAGAAGAAAAGAAGAGATCTGCTGAAGAACAGATGAAGGTCAGTCTTCAGTCCATCAGACAGTTATGGGCAGAGAGAGTGGGCTGTGATGTGGAGCTGGAGGTTGGTGGGACATCATTTCATGGTGAGTAGACTGAAGTAAAAATACATCACAATTATGTACTGTTGAATGATTGTGGAGACAATTTATTCATGGGGTTTCGTCCAGGATCAAGCTAAATAACCCATGCATGCTTATGATGGTAATAATATTGAATTTGTGCATGTGATGTTAAATGTGATGTTAAAGGTCCAGTGCAGCATGTTTTCTTTTATCTTAATATCAAATCATTTCTGGGTAACAATTAAGAACCTAACTGTATTTGGTTTAAATTAAAATGGTCAACAAGAAACAAAAATATATTCTTAGCAAAGATCAATTTCTCAAGCAAGAATTTAGCTGGACTATTTGGAGTGGTCTGAGTGGGGAGGGGAAAACAGAAAATTAGCTGTTATTGACAGAGAGCTTTGATCTCACTTTCGTATTGGTGTATTAACTAATTTACAACCAGGTGATGTCACCAGGCAGGACAAAACCCCATCACACCAAAACAGACAGAAATTTCAGGTGGTCTTTTCAAACAGCTCTTACACTAAAATGGCATTATCATAATTTTCACAATTTCACAGTATTAATCCAACCTCATATTGTAGAATTATACACTGAGTGTACAAAATGTTAGTAACTCTTTCCATGACATAGACTGACCAGGTGAATCCAGGTGAAAGCTATGATCCCTTATTGATGGCACTTGTTAAATCCCCTTCAATTAGTGTAGATGAAGGGGAGGAAACAGGTTAAAGAAGGATTTTTGGCACAATTGAGACATAGATTGTGCCAATCAGAGGGTGAATGGGCAAGACAAAATATTTAAGTGCCTTTAAACGGGGTATGGTAGTAAGTAGGTGCAAGGCGCACCGGTTAGATTGTGTCAAGAATTGCCACACTACTGGGTTTTTCATGCACAACAGTTTCCCGTGTGTATCAAGAATGGTCCACCACCCAAAGGACATCCAGCCAACATGACACAACTGTGGGTAGCAGTGGAGTCAACATGGGCCAACATCCCTGTGGAACGCTTTCGACACCTTGTAGAGGCTGTTCTGAGGACAACTCAATATTAGGAAGTTGTTCCTAATGTTTTGTACACTCAGTGTGTATAAAACACTAGAAAATCACGTTTTTGACTGTACTGGGCCTTTAAATACAGTGTTTTCCCTAAGCACCGGCTGTCGACTAATCAGCCAATAACAGACTCATTGTCAGCCGGTTTCATTTTCCACTTCATTAACTAGGCTTCGTTTCATTTAAAGTTTCAATTCGCTAGTCAGCTGGTAGAGCACGGCGCTTGTAACGCCTAGGTAGTGGGTTCGATCCCCGGGACCACCCATACACAAAAAATGTATGCATGCATGACTGTAAGTCGCTTTGGATAAAAGCGTCTGCTAAATGGCATATTATTATTATTATAGTACCACAGTATGAGTCATAATATCCATACAACCTAATGGTCAAACAGGGAAATTGTTTTTTTCTTAGGCTTTTGCCAAAATAAACTACATTGAAAGAGTAGACTAGATTTCGTTTTTGCCCCAATAAATGTAATTTAAAGGGCAGACTAGACTTGTTTTTCTGACTAGATTACTAATCTACCGCCTTCCCTCAGTCCCACCCACAGTGATTGATTGACAGGTCTGAAACCAAACCAACTCTATCTCACAGTCATCCTGCCCCCTCCCCTGACAATCCCACCCACAGTGATTGATTGACAGGCCGAACTGTTAAAGGGATAGTTCACTCAAATTACAAAATTACACAATGGTTGTCTTACACAAAGTGTCCACATCAGCAGAACCAATAAAATACATAATTTGAAGAACAAAAATAATTGTAGCAATTCATATCTTGCAGTAAATATGACTTAAATCTCAATAGAAGAAAGGTTTAATGTAAAAAAGATTATCTTACTTAGAAAGTAGGCCTGATCATACAGGTCTAGGCTTTGACGTTATCCAAAACAATTAACAACACACTGAAGTCATATATTTTCAGTCATTTTTATTGCAAAGTCATTTTAAAGCAGTCATTGTAAAGTCATTAAAGTATTCAATAATTTAGCTGTGTAGTTTGAATGGAATCAAGGCATTAGAATGTACCAGAGGCCACCAAAATAGAGCTTGTGCTGCAAAATAAAATCACCCCAGGACCACCCCCCAGCCTGGAACTCACTGGCTGGCTTTTCTTTTTGGCTGGCTACTCCATGTACTTACGGAAAACACGGTAAAAAATAATAATAGGATGATATATATTAATATTATTAGTACATTAATATATAATAACAAAATAATAATATTAAATATGAATTGTATATTTTTTTGTTAATTGTTGGGGACTCATCTGGGATCAAAACAAATTGTAATATTATGCCTTTTGTCTTACATCTGAATTCATAAGAGTCATGATAAACCAAATGTGGAAGTAGTCTATTTATGAGATAACAACAATAATCAATTTCCTCTTCTCTCTCCTGACTCAAGTCCACAGAGTGCTCCTGTCTGCCAGTAGTGACTACTTCCGGGGAATGTTCACCAGCGGGATGAAGGAATCCCAGCAGCCCTGTGTGGCCCTTCCCTTCCTGGAGGCCTCTGAGCTGGAGGCCCTGATTGACTGCTCTTACAGCGGGTCCCTCCCCCTCTGCTGGGGACGTGTCTTTGAGATCACATGCATTGCCTTCCAGCTCCAGTTCCAGCCCGCCCTCTTGCTGTGCCTTGACTTCCTGGAACAGGAAATGGACGCCCACTCCTGCCTGGACGTGGCATCTTTTGCTGAGGCTTATGGGATAACGGAACTCCTCGAAGTGGCCAACGACTTTGTCCTGAGACACTTCCAAAATGTGGCAGCCACCCCTAAATTCCAAGACCTGCCAGTTAAGAAGCTTATAAAATACCTGAAAAGCAACTCCCTCTTTGTACCCTCAGAGCTTGTGGTCTTCAAGGCAGTAGTGGTCTGGATCAAGGCCTGTCCCAGTCAAAGGCTTAAACTCACCAAAGAGCTGGTGAAGAACATCCACTTTCCCCTCATGACCTTCACAGAGTTCAGTGAAGTTAAAACCGCAAAACTGTGGACTGAATGCAACATGAATCATCTCTACCTGACTATACTGGAGGACTTTCGCTCCTATCAAGTTACACCTTGGAGCCTGTGCAGGGTCTACCAGCCCAAGGACAGTCTAGTCTTGGTGGGTGGAGACCAGATCTCTGCCGACTTTATCCGGCGATCCCCCAGCCGAGAACTGTGGTTCGGGAACTCTCTGAGGAACTACACAGGCATTGTAAAGACAGTTGAGTGGAGGTTGCTGGGAGAGATGCCAAAGCCACCAAGGTTAAGTCACGAGGTGGCTGTAGTCGCAGGGAAGTTGTACGTGCTCGGGGGACAGAATTATAAAGGAATGCTTGCCGTTTTAAACTCAGTCTACAGGTGAGATAAGAACTTTGGGGTTTGTATCTACTAACTAATGAGTCCTTTAGGTATTAATATTTTTACATATTTATGTTTTTACATTATTTTCTTCCTTCATCTCTCATTCTTTACGTTCTTTAAGATATAATCCGCTTCAGGACCGCTGGGAGAGAATGGCCGACATGCAGGAGAAAAGGTGTAATTTTTCCGTGGTTGTTCTGGACGAGATTATATATGCCATTGGAGGGTACATTGATCCAGAAACTAACCTGGATAGTGTGGAGCGCTACTGTCCAAATACAGATTCTTGGAGGTAAGGTTTTTCTTTGGTAGCTCAAAAAGGAATGGTATCACAGAATCGCTTGCGGTAGTTAATGGTTCCATTGGAAATGGTATGCAACTTATTAAGTAAAACTTTGTTTCTTTGTTGCTATCTTTACCAAATGTGGCGTTCCCTGTTAGCTTTGCCCAACCCTTGGATATGACCTTGAGTTGCCATGCTTCCACATTGTTGGATGGAGAGATCTTCATCTCAGGGGGGTTCGACTGCAGGTACCAGTGTCTGGTGTCCATGTCCCTGTACCATCCTGAGAGAGGAACAACCTACCTGGCAGAGATGAGCCAACCTCGAGCCCATCACTGCATGGAAACTTTAAACAATCATCTTTATGTGGCTGGAGGAGTCACTGTTGATGAAAACATGACGTCTGTCGACCAGCTGGCCTGTGAGGTCTACGACCCTGTTAGTGACTCCTGGAGTGCCCTCATGCCCCTGGCCGTCTCCCATGTTAGAGCAGCCTCTGTGGTTCTGGAGGGGAAGATCTATGTGCTGGGAGGATACTGCCAAGAGGACTACAGGGAGACCAGACTGGTGCATCGTTATGATCCCACCAACCAACTTTGGGAGAATATCGGCGAGATACCCGGACCTAACACTGACATAAGAGCCTGTTTGCTCCACCTGCCCAAACACTTGAGACAATGAAAAATCACTATACATCCCATAACACCACACTAAATATTATTCCACTACATGACCTACACCTTACTCCACCCAACTCTTATAAGTTAAGAATACTGAGTATACCATCCATCTAGCTAACACCAAGCTATATTTTCAGTTTTACAAATCATTTATTTTGTATATATTTAGCTCAAACCATTTCAAATCAATAATAAAATGATATATAAAGGTTCTCTACTGTCTAACAGCTAACTGAACCAGCTGGTGGAATTGCTTATTTTCTATAAGTAAATTAGAGGTAGATGTACAAGTTCATGGTGAAAATCAAGCTATTTAGCTAGCCAGCTAGCTACTTTTTGGCATCTGCTTTAGTGTCACATTCTAGGGCTTATAAATTAATAATACATTAACTATCATTAGCTTGTTCCAAAATTATAACCAATTGCCATAGCCAACTTATGTAATGTAACATTGATCTTACAAGCATTTATTTCAATGGATGAGGATGCTTATTGTTTTAACACTGTTTTAACACTTTATGTAGCATGTGCCATACTTTAATCACTATATTCACAAGGACACCAGTTAAGCAACTTAAACGTGTTTATTTCTCTCCATGTGCAGGCTATAAGTGAATTACTATAAAAAAAACAGGAAGGGCATTACAATTTCAGGGTGGCTTCATGTCCTCTTGGGAAATGAGAAACTGGGAAGTTGGAAGTCATAAGTCTAACATGAATGTGTTCACTTGCTTTTGAAGTCTGAAAAATTATTCAACCAATAAGATTTTAGCTAGCTTATCAACATTGCTAATAATAAAGTTAGCTAGCTTGCTTAACATTGACATATGATCAAACTAGCTACATTTGTCTACATTTCTCCAAAAACGTGTGACTTTTCTGTCCTTGCATTTATGGCTGTGTAAGTTGTCATTACATCATATATCAATAAGACATTTAACTTGAACCCTGTATGAATCCTGGATCTAGCTGTGGAAAATACAACTGAATACATAATTGTGGTGATTGTCCTATATAGGTATGATATGAAGTATGTGAGACAAAATATATGTATTATATGAGTCCTCTATGAATATTATAAGAAAAGCATATGTTCTGACAATGTAACCTCTACAAAATAAAACATTTCCTAATAGGTTTCATATTGTTTTTATAAGTCAACATGCACTGAGTGTATAAAATATTAAGAACACCTTCCTAATGTTGAGTTGTACCCCAGTTATGAGTTTTGTATATCATTTGTATATCAATTATATACAAAATTATATTCAAATTTGAATGTAATGTGTATATACATTTTCATTTTCAGGTATGAGTTTCCACGGTTAGAAAACACATGCATTTTATAATAAGTTTATAATACTTTTTATTTGTTCCTATATACATGTGGCATGTTACAATGTAAGAATGAAATAAAACCTTAACCAGTCCATTATAAGGGAAATTATGATGAACAGCCAGGCAAACTGTTAAGTACAGTGGGGAAAAAAAGTATTTAGTCAGCCACCAATTGTGCAAGTTCTCCCACTTAAAAAGATGAGAGAGGCCTGTAATTTTCATCATAGGTACACGTCAATTATGACAGACAAAATGAGAAAAAAAAATCCAGAAAATCACATTGTAGGATTTTTAATGAATTTATTTGCAAATTATGGTGGAAAATAAGTATTTGGTCACCTACAAACAAGCAAGATTTCTGGCTCTCACAGACCTGTAACTTCTTCTTTAAGAGGCTCCTCTGTCCTCCACTCGTTACCTGTATTAATGGAACCTGTTTGAACTTGTTATCAGTATAAAAGACACCTGTCCACAACCTCAAACAGTCACACTCCAAACTCCACAATGGCCAAGACCAAAGAGCTGTCAAAGGACACCAGAAACAGAATTGTAGACCTGCACCAGGCTGGGAAGACTGAATCTGCAATAGGTAAGCAGCTTGGTTTGAAGAAATCAACTGTGGGAGCAATTATTAGGAAATGGAAGACATACAAGACCACTGATAATCTCCCTCGATCTGGGGCTCCACGCAAGATCTCACCCCGTGGGGTCAAAATGATCACAAGAACGGTGAGCAAAAATCCCAGAACCACACGGGGGGACCTAGTGAATGACCGGCAGAGAGCTGGGACCAAAGTAACAAAGCCTACCATCAGTAACACACTACGCCGCCAGGGACTCAAATCCTGCAGTGGCAGACGTGTCCCCCTGCTTAAGCCAGTACATGTCCAGGCCCGTCTGAAGTTTGCTAGAGTGCATTTGGATGATCCAGAAGAGGATTGGGAGAATGTCATATGGTCAGATGAAAACAAAATATAACTTTTTGGTTTAAAAAACTCAACTCGTCGTGTTTGGAGGACAAAGAATGCTGAGTTCCATCCAAAGAACACCATACCTACTGTGAAGCATGGGGTGAAAACATCATGCTTTGGGGCTGTTTTTCTGCAAAGGGACCAGGACGACTGATCCGTGTAAAGGAAAGAATGAATGGGGCCATGTTTTGTGAGATTTTGAGTGAAAACCTCCTTCCATCAGCAAGGGCATTGAAGATGAAACGTGGCTGGGTCTTTCAGCATGACAATGATCCCAAATACACCGCCTGGGCAACGAAGGAGTGGCTTCGTAAGAAGCATTTCAAGGTCCTGGAGTGGCCTAGCCAGTCTCCAGATCTCAACCCCATAGAAAATCTTTGGAGGGAGTTGAAAGTCCGTGTTGCCCAGCGACAGCCCCAAAACATCACTGCTCTAGAGGAGATCTGCATGAAAGAATGGGCCAAAATACCAGCAACAGTGTGTGAAAACCTTGTGAAGAGTTACAGAAAACGTTTGACCTGTGTCATTGCCAACAAAGGGTATATAACAAAGTATCGAGAAACTTTTGTTATTGACCAAATACTTATTTTCCACCATAATTTGCAAATAAATTAATAAAAAATCCTACAATGTGATTTTCTGGATTTTTTTTTCTCATTTTGTCTGTCATGGTTGACGTGTACCTATGATGAAAATTACAGGCCTCTCTCATCTTTTTAAGTGGGAGAACTTGCACAATTGGTGGCTGACTAAATACTTTTTTTCCCCACTGTATAACATATTTATTAACAGATGACGACGCCCTGTTGATGATGCCAAACAGTCACTCATACAGTGTCTACACAGTGCTGGAAATTTTTCATCTCAAAAAACGAATCTCTACCAAACAAGGATGATGGCCCTTAGTAAATGTTTCCCCGAAATATTTCCACCATTGTAGTATAGTGCATAGAAAATACATCTAGATTGAAAAATATGTCTACTGTATGGATGCCATGTTTAAAGTAACTGTCCAGTGTTTCCAGATTTATATTTAATATGATCTATAATTAATTACAATATGAGTGAAATTGTTTTCATTCCAAGTGTTTTATTTATTAAGTACAATATGTTAAAAAACAGCTTTTCTGTGTTGGAATGATTGCGTTGTACCCCAACAACAAAAAATATTCATGCAAGTAGACCACTGATTGACCAGCTCATCCTCTGTGAGGAAATAGCATTATTTTTTTTCTGCTTAAATACAAGTTTGAGGTGGGTAAAAAAAAGAAAAAAATACTATTTATTTTCCATTTAACCTTTATTTACAGTGCCTTGTAAAAGTATTCATCCCCCTTGGCGTTTTTCCTATTTTGTTGCATTACAACGTATAATTTAAATAGATTTTTATTTAAATTTCATGTAATGGACATAGACAACATAGTCCAAATTGGTGAAGTAAAATGAAAAAAATAAGTTGTTTCAAAAAATTCGAAATAATAAATAACGGAAAAGTGGTGCGTGCATATGTACTCACCCCCTTTGCTATGAAGCCCATAAATAAGATTGGGTGCAACCAATTACCTTCAGAAGTCACATAATTAGTTAAATAAAGTCCACCTGTGTGCAATCTAGGTGTCACATGATCTCAGTATATATACACCTTGTCACGGTTTCGGCCGAGGCTGCTCCTCCTCCTTGTTCGGGCAGGCTTCGGCGGTCGTCGTCCCCGGAGTAGCTAGCTGCCACCGTTCGATGTTTCATGTTTGTTTGGTTTTGTCTGTTTGTACACCTGTCCCTTGTTAGTGTTTGATTTGGTTGCCTATTTAGTTTTCGTGTGTGGGGGCAGGTGTTATGTGGTATTGTTTATTGTCAAGCTGTTGCTCTTTTTTGTATTACTCTCGTGTTTGTTGATTTCCGAGAGTCCGCACTGTGTGCGCTATCTTCATTTTTACGCACTGTGTGTGTTGTGCGTAATTTGTATTTTGCCTCCCGGTTGGGTTGGCTGTTCGCCTGTTTGGTGCTGCATTTTGTTAACTGAAGTCTGTTGACGAACGCCCGTGTTTCCTGCGCTTGATTTCCTCACCGCATCTACACTCAGCGACTGACACACCTGTTCTGAAAGGCCCCAGAGTCTGCAACACCACTAAGCAAGGTGCACCATGAAGACCAAGGAGCTCTCCAAACAGGTCAGGGACAAAGTTGTGGAGGAGTACATATCAGGGTTGGGTTATAAAACATATCAGAAACTTTGAACATCCCACAGAGCACCATTAAATCCATTATTTAAAAAAAGGAACGAATATGGCACCACAACAAACCTGCCAAGAGAGGGCCGCACACCAAAACTCACGGACCAAGCAAGGAGGGCATTAATCAGAGAGGCAACAAAGAGACCAAAGATAACCCTGAAGGAGCTGCAAAGCTCCACAGCGGAGATTGGAGTATCTGTCCATAGGACCACTTTAAGCCATACACGCCACAAAGCTGGGCTTTACGGAAGAGTGGCCAGAAAAAAGCCATTGCTTGAAGAAAAAATAAGCAAACACGTTTGGAGTTCAACAAAAAGCATGTGGGAGACTCCCCAGACATATGGAAGAAGGTACTCTGGTCAGATGAGACTAAAATTGAGCTTTTTGGCCATCAAGGAAAACGCTATGTCTGGCGCAAACCCAACACCTCTCATCACCCGAGAACACCATTCCCACAGTGAAGCATGGTGGTTGCAGCATCATACTATGGGGATGTTTTTCATCGGCAGGGACTGGGAAACTGGTCAGAATTGAAGGAATGATGGATGGAGCTAAATACCAGTAAATTCTTGAGGGAAACCTGTTTTAGTCTTCCAGAGATTTGAGACTGGAACGGAGGTTCACCTTCCAATGACCCTAAGCATACTGCTAAAGCAACACTTGAGTGGTTTAAGGGGAAACATTTAAAAACCTTGGAATGGCCTAGTCAAAGCCCAGACCTCAATCCAATTGAGAATCTGTGGTATGACTTAAAGATTGCTGTACACCAGCGGAACCCATCCAACTTGAAGGAGCTGGAGCAGTTTTGCCTGGAAGAATGGGCAAAAATCCCAGTGGCTAGATGTGCCAAGCTTATGGAGACATACCCCAAGAGACTTGCAGATGTAATTGCTGCAAAAGGTGGCTCTACAAAGTAGAGTAGAAGTTTTCTGTTTTTTTGTCTTATTTCTTGTTTGTTTCACCCAAAAAATTATTTTGCATCTTCAAAGTGGTAGGCATGTTGTGTAAATCAAATGATACAACCCCCCCCCAAAATACATTTTAATTCCAGGTTCTAAGTGTCACAAACGCTGAGTGTGGATGTGGTGTAGGGAATCAAGCGCAGGCACACAAGAGTTCGTCAACAGTCTTTTAGTGGTGCAAAACAACTCCAAACAGGAGAAAATAGCCAACCCAACCGGGAGGCAAGAACGACAAAAACGCACACAACACAGTGCGTAAAACAAGGAAAAGCGCACGCAGTGCGGACTCTCAAAAATACACAGAAAGAGAGCAAAATCCCATGAACACGAACAGCTGACAAAAACAATCACACATAACACCTGACCCAAATGACGAAACTAAATAGGGAACACAATCAAACACTAACAAGGGACAGGTGTTACAAACAGACAAAACCAAACAAACATGAAACATCGAACGGTGGCAGCTAGTACTCCGGAGACGACGACCGCCGAAGCCTGCCCGAACAAGGAGGAGGAGCAGCCTCGGCCGAAACCGTGACAGTACGCCCCCCTTGACGCGCGGCTCCAGCCGTGCGCCGACCCCGGCCTCGGGGACGACCAGGACGACGCGGAGCAGTCGTAGGATGACCCCGATGGAACTCGGTCAGCAGGGACTGGTCCAATATGTCCCTCCTTGGCACCCAGCACCGCTCCTCCGGGCCGTACCCCTCCCACTCCACGAGATATTGAAGACCCCCCATCCGGCGTCTCGAATCAAGGATGGACCTCACAGTGTACGCCGGAGCCCCCTCGATGTCCAACGGGGGCGGAGGAGTCTCCTCTATCTCATACTCCTGGAGTGGACCAGCTACCACCGGCCTGAGGAGAGACACATGGAACGAGGGGTTAATATTCCTATAGTCAATAGGCAGTTCTAACCTGTAACACACCTCGTTCAACCTCCTCAGGACTTTGAATGGCCCCACAAACCGCCGACCCAGCTTCCGGCAGGGCAGGCGGAGGGGCAGGTTTCTGGTCGAGAGCCAGACTCGATCTCCAGGTGCGTACACAGGCCCCTCACTGCGGTGGAGATCGGCGCTCGTTTTCTGCCGACGGATGGCCCGCTGCAGATGTACGTGGGCAGCGTTCCAAGTCTCCTCCGAGCGCCGCACCCATTCATCCACCGCAGGGGCCTCGATCTGGCTCTCGTGCCAAGGTGCCAGAACCGGCTGGTACCCTAACACACACTGGAAAGGGGTTAGTTGGGTGGAGGAGTGGCGGAGAGAGTTCTGTGCCATCTCGGCCCAAGGAACGTATCTCGCCCACTCCTCCGGCCGGCCCTGGCAATAAGACCTCAGAAACCTACCCACATCCTGGTTAACACGTTCAACCTGCCCATTACTCTCCGGATGGTAACCCGAGGTAAGGCTTACCGAAACCCCCAACCGTTCCATAAACGCTCTCCACACTCTGGAGGTGAACTGGGGGCCTCGATCAGACACTATATCCTCGGGTACCCCGTAATGCCGGAAGACATGGGTAAACAGAGCCTCAGCGGTCTGTAGGGCAGTGGGTAGACCCGGCATGGGAAGGAGACGACAGGCCTTCGAGAACCGATCCACAACGACCAGGATGGTAGTATTCCCCTGTGAGGGGGGAAGGTCGGTAACAAAATCCACCGAGAGGTGGGACCAGGGTCGTTGTGGAACGGGCAGGGGTTGTAGCTTACCCCTGGGCAAATGTCTGGGCGCCTTACACTGGGCACACACCGAACAGGAGGAGACATAAATCCTCACATCCCTAGCTAACGTTGGCCACCAGTACTTCGTGCTAAGGCAGTGAACTGTCCGGCCGATACCCGGATGTCCAGAGGAGGGGGACGTATGAGCCCAATAAATGAGGCGATCGCGTACCTCGAGCGGAACGTACGTCCGACCCACTGGACACTGGGGAGGACTTGGGTCGGTGCGTAACGCCCGCTCGATCTCGGCATCAACCTCCCACACCACCGGTGCAACCAGACAAGACTCTGGTAGTATGGGAGTGGGCTCAACGGACCTCTCCTCCGCGTCATACCGCCGAGACAGAGCATCTGCCTTCCCGTTCTGGGACCCAGGGATGTAAGTAATTTTAAACACAAACCGGGCTAGAAACATAGTCCAGCGGGCCTGGCGAGGATTCAGTCTCCTAGCTGCCCGGATGTATTCCAGGTTACGGTGGTCAGTTAGAATGAGGAAAGGGTGTTGAGCCCCCTCAAGCCAATGCCGCCACACCTTTAGGGCCTGTACCACGGCTAACAGCTCCCTGTCTCCTACGTCATAATTCCGCTCCGCCGGACTGAGCTTTTTAGAATAAAACGCACAGGGACGGAGTTTAGGTGGTGTGCCAGAACGTTGGGAAAGAACGGCCCCTATACCGGCCTCTGACGCGTCCACCTCTACCTGGAAAGGTAAAGAGGGATCCGGATGCGCCAACACCGGCGCCGAGGTAAACAGGTCCTTCAGTTTCCCAAAAGCCCTGTCCACCTCAGCTGACCACCGCAAGCGCACCGGACCCCCCTTCAACAGAGACGTTATGGGAGCTGCCACCTGTCCAAAACCCCGGATAAACCTCCGGTAATAATTTGCAAAACCCAAGAACTGTTGCACCTCCTTCACAGTGGTTGGGGTCTGCCAATTACGCACAGCTGACACCCGGTCTACCTCCATCTTCACCCCTGACGCAGACAACTGATAACCCAGAAAGGAGACCGACTTCTGAAAGAACAGACATTTCTCTGCCTTGACATATAGGTCATGCTCCAACAGCCTCCTCAATACTCGGCGCACCAGGGCTACATGCTCTGCTCGGGTAGGACTGTACACCAGAATATCGTCTATGTACACGACTACTCCCTGTCCCTGCATGTCCCGGAAAATCTCATCGACGAAGGATTGGAAGACTGAGGGAGCATTCATTAACCCATATGGCATGACTAGATACTCGTAATGTCCGGAAGTCGTGCTAAACGCTGTCTTCCATTCATCGCCCTCTCTAATGCGCACCAAGTTATATGCGCTCCTGAGATCCAATTTTGTAAAGAACTGAGCACCGTGCAATGACTCCGTCATAGTCGCAATCAGAGGAAGTGGATAGCTGTACTTCACCGTAATCTGATTGAGACCGCGGTAATCAATACACGGGCGCAGACCTCCATCCTTTTTCTTCACAAAAAAGAAACTCGAGGAAGCGGGTGAAGTGGAGGCCCGTATGTATCCCTGTCTCAGAGACTCAGCGATGTACGTCTCCATTGCCTTCCTCTCCTCTTGAGACAAGGGATACACATGGCTCCGCGGGAGAGCTGCTCCTGACTGGAGATCTATCGCACAATCCCCCAGTCTATGAGGTGGCAGCTGCGCCGCCCTAGTTTTACTAAACACCAGTTTCAAATCCTCATACTCGGGGGGAATATGCAGTGCTGGCATTAGATTCGGACTTTCCACCGAGGTCGCCCCTATGGAAACACCCAGACACCGCCCCTCACACTGGGCAGACCACCCTTTAAGAGCTTTCTCTCGCCACAAAATAGTAGGGTCATGGGTCATCAACCAGGGAAGGCCCAGCACTACCGGATACGCAGGAGAGTCAATCAGATAGAGCTGAATCGTCTCCTCATGACCCTCCTGCGCCATCATCTTAAGGGGTGCCGTGACCTCCCTAATCAACCCAGATCCTAACGGACGGCTATCTAGGGCATGAACAGGGAAAGGCTTATCAACGGGAAGGAGAGGAATCCCTAACTCTACACAGAACTGGCGATCTACAAAATTCCCAGCTGCGCCTGAATCTACCAGCGCCTTATGCTGGGAACGAGGTGCAACCTGTGGAAAACAAACAGGCAAGGTTAGGTGAACGACAGAAAGCTCTGGGTAAGTAGGGCGCCTACTCACCTGGGGGGACCCCCCAATGCGTGACCTGCCTTCTCCTCCACTGGGGGACCCTCCCCAACACCTAGCCGCGGTGTGCCCTCCACGGCCACAGTTAGTGCAGGGAACGGCCCCCCTCGGGTTCCTACTCCTCCGTTCTCTAGCACCAGCACCCCCGAGCTCCATAGGGCTCGGCTCGGAGGTGCTGGAGGGTGAAATGGGCGAACCCCACCCGGGACGTCCACGGGTGGCGAGCAGGGTATCCAGCCGAATGGCCATGTCGACAAGTTGGTCAAACGTCAACGAGGTGTCCCTGCACGCCAACTCTCTCTGGACGTCCTCCCGGAGGCTGCAACGGAAGTGGTCTATGAGGGCCCGCTCATTCCACCCTGCATCGGCCGCTAGAGTCCGGAATTCCAAAGCAAAGTCCTGGGCGCTCCTCATCCCCTGTCGGAGGTAGAACAGACGCTCCCCCGCCGCCTTCCCTTCCGGTGGATGGTCAAACACAGCACGGAAGCGGCGGGAGAACTCCGCATAGGTAGTGGTAGCGGCGTCCATTCTCCTCCATTCGGCGTTGGCCCACTCCAACGCCTTGCCGGTGAGACAGGAGATGAGGGCTGAGACGCTCGTGTCCCGAGGGCGCCGGGTGTACGGTGGCGAGGTAGAGCTCCACTTGCAGCAGGAACCCTTGACACCCGGCAGCGGAGCCGTCGTACGCCCTCGGGAGCGAGAGCCGAATCCCACTGGGCTCCGGAAGTTGGACAGGAGGACTGACCGATGGGGATGGTTCGGTAGGTGGGGCCGTGGGTACCCTGCTGGTTTCCCATCGGTGGAGAGTGTTCATCACCCCCTCCAGGGCATGACAGACCTGGTTAATCCGGTCCTCCTGCCCACGAAGACGTTCCTCCATGCTTGCTGTTGGCGCGGTTGCTCCTGCTGATTCCATGGGTGATGTGTGATTCTGTCACAAACGCTGAGTGTGGATGTGGTGTAGGAATCAAGCGCAGGCACACAAGAGTTCGTCAACAGTCTTTTAGTGGTGCAAAACAACTCCAAACAGGGAGAAAATAGCCAACCCAACCGGGAGGCAAGAACGACAAAAAACGCACACAACACAGTGCGTAAAACAAGGAAAAGCGCACGCAGTGCGGACTCTCAAAAATACACAGAAAGAGAGCAAAATCCCATGAACACGAACAGCTGACAAAAACAATCACACATAACACCTGACCCAAATGACGAAACTAAATAGGGAACACAATCAAACACTAACAAGGGACAGGTGTTACAAACAGACAAAACCAAACAAACATGAAACATCGAACGGTGGCAGCTAGTACTCCGGAGACGACGACCGTCGAAGCCTGCCCGAACAAGGAGGAGGAGCAGCCTCGGCCGAAACCGTGACACTAAGGCAACAAAATAGGAAAAATGCCAAGGGGGGTGAATACTTTCGCAAGCCACTGTAACTAGGCAAGTCAGTTAAGAACAAATTCTTATTTACAATGACGGCCTAAAATGTGCATTGTGAACAGATAATGAAAATAGTAATAACAGATCATGAAGCTCTGAGTAATGAACAGTTTTTCAACACAGTTTGGTGAAAGCCCTGAAGCCTTCAGAAAGCCTTGGTTTCCCATCACTAGTATTGTGATAAATAATTAGATTTTAATGATAACATATTCGCTTAGGACTGAAACTGGATGAATACAACAACCATTTCCCTGTCACTAACAAATACAGTCGCAGTCATTCACTCGAAAGGCAAGGCACACTGGGAAATATGCAAATAAGGCTTTACACTAAGCAGTGTGTTAATTTAACACTGAAAAGTGTGAACCCATGTAGACACTGGACCAGTAACACTCTAAGTGTTGATATAACACTGGTGAATTTGCTGAATTCACAGGATTTACGCACCAGCCAAGCTTCTGGGCGAGTGTGATGGTTCCCCTTTGATAAGGTATCAGTGAACACCACCAGTGAACACCACCACAATTAACACTGAGTTAGTGCAACATTGTAATGCACTGGTGTTGGAAAGTATCAGCGTTAAAAGAGCAGCACTTTAGAAAGTGTAAATTCAACACTTTCTGGTGGTTCTCATGTAAACGCTTAAAAGGTGTGACATTGAACACCCACAGTGTTCACTTTATCGATCAAATGTAGCTGTGTAGTTGTTGCAAAAGCGCATTTTCACTGGCTGTCCACTGGGGCATATTCATAACTCAGATTCTGTTGCAAAACGGGGAGGGACCTACCTGAATTTTTTCTCTGTTTGAATCCATTTGGTTCGTAAAAAAGTTTCCGTAATGAATATAACCCAGGTCGCAAAATCAATGATTGATAGGCAGCTTAACCCTTAGCCTACAATTTCCGCGCCCCCGCGGAAATCAAATTAACAACATAATAACATCCCCATCAAAATGTGTCTGTTTAAACTTCTTCAGTTCAATCGTTACCGGGTTAAAATACATGTATACATTTGTGAACAGCCATCCACAACAACCACAATCCGTGAAGTGCAAATAAATGAGAGAGCAGCAGTGTGCTATGTAGCCTAGGTATCAACAATCAGTGATATCAATATCGCCCCATAGGCTACACCACTGCTGTTATCTTTGGATGCCGACAGCAGTCGCACCATTGGAAGACATAGCTGTTGCTTATGTGTCTGAATTAGAGGTACAATGGGACCTTGGAGAAGAGTAGCGCAGATTACGAGTACATACTGGTGATCTGTGACTATGCCACCCAATTCCCTGAAGCCTTCCCACTCTGTTCCATAAACACTTCCAAAATAATCAATTATCTTGTTCAGCTCTTCTTTTGTGTAGGAATCCCAGATGAAATCCTGACGGACCAAGGGAAAAACTTCACCTCGTGACTGATGGTTCAACTCCACCAACAGCTGGGCATCAAAGGCTGAAGGACAACTCACTACCATCCCCAAATGGATGGGCTCGTTGTGAGGTTCAATCAAACGCTCAAGAACATGCTGAGGAAGTTTGTGGCTGACACTGGTAAAGACTGGGATAAGGGGTTACCCTTGCTGCTTTTTGCTTACAGGGAGGTGCTTCAGCAGGACCAGCTAGACAGTGGCCGTCATCTTCATCGTCATCTTCATCATCCTCTCAGGAGAGACAGAGTGGAGTATCTCACAACGTTCCCTTAGTAATCCACCTACGAAGCCTTGTGAATACTGGTTGAATATGGCTACCGTTGATCATTAACGCAAGACACACAGATATTGGTGCTCATTGGCTGGCTGGCTCACGCACTCTCTCTTCTCTCTATCTCACTCTCTATCTCCTTCTCCCCCCCCTCTCTCTCTCTCTCTCTCTCTCTCTCTCTCTCTCTCTCTCTCTCTCTCAGTTCATTGCTGGAGTTCCTTTTCCTTCCCAATTCAGGCTTTTCACAACTGTTTAAAGTTTGATTACTGTAAGAGAGAGTTTAAGAACTAAGAAATCCCTACGAGCAGAATAATATTAAAATGTATATAATTTCATGAAGCAAATAACACTCTTTGGAAAGAGGTCATAAGTTATGTAATACTATCAACACACACACATACATTCATTTTTCTTTCATTTTTTACTAATTGTTTTTTTATTGTTTTTCCACAGCACCCCACAAACAACACAATGCAAAACAAAACGGCCACTATACAACACATTCCCAAAAGTGATCAACATATGGTTTCCAAATTTCGTCAAACACTTCCAGTTTTTGTTTAATTTTATAATATACCGAATCCAATGGTACAGTATGTAGCTAGATAGTTCAGTCCTCCAACTTGTTATTAAGGGTGAATATGAGGCTTTTCAATTGATTGCTATATGTTTTTTTTTTGCAGCAATTAGACCTTGAAAACAAAACTTTCTCTGATATGAATCGCTAATATTTACATATCCCAACAGACATAATCATGGAGATGGATGGATATAAATTCCTAGTGACAAGGAAATGATAGGACAGACATTATCCCAAAATGGGGTCAGTTTATCACAGGACCACGGCATATGTAATAGTTCCTTTGTTCCTTTGTGCATCTCCAACAGAGATGTGACATTTCTTGGTGCATTATACTGTATGCATTATGGCAGGAGTGCAATAAGTCCTATGAATTATCTTACATTTCAGTAGTTTATGTCTTAGGTTGTAGGAGCATGTATGAACATTTTTACATATCTGTGATGGTTTTCTTAATTTCTTCCTTTAGATCTGTTTCCCATTTTTCCCTTATAGGTCCTGAACCATCCGTTAGAGTTTCAATCAACCCTTGGTATAACTTGTTTGGCATAGCAGCTTCTGTCATGAGCCCTCTCACTCCACCGGGTTACCACCTTAATGTGTTTCCACTATCTTCCACTCTGCTCATCTCTCTCTCTCTACTCAGCCTAACGAGCTCCACCTGTCCCTGCTCTGCTCGGCTCTAATTACTCTGCCAGCTGCGCTGCATTACCCACTAACCTCTCCCAGTATTTAAAGTCCCGTCTTTCAGCTCTCCTTTGTCAGATCGTCTGCAAAGCTCACACCCGGAACCTGTGTGCTCGCGCTTCTGGCTCACCCCTGTTTTGTGACCCCGGACCGGCCTGATTCTTGGATACTCTTCTGCCCCAGGAAAACCAGACCTGCTTTCTGCCATTACGACTCCTGACTACTCTTCGACCCCGGTAACTCTGACCAGCCTTCTGCCTTGCTACAACGTATTTGGATTTCCCTTGAACTGTACTTCTGCCTGTTTTCATCCGCCCCGTTGTGTCTGTGGTTCCTCCCCCCCCCAGGACTTCTGGACCACCAACCACCGGCGTCATCGGACGATCGCTGCCACTGGGGGAGGCACAGACCCAGCACATCGGACGGGATAACCCCTGGAGCCTTCACTCACTCCCTACATCCCTTTCCCCTTAAGTTTAAATAAACTTTCTGGTGTGACGCAATTGTGGTCCTCTTGTCGTCTGTCTGAACCGTGACAGTACGATCTGACCATCATGGACTCAGCGCACACTTCCCCCCGACATGGAAACCGAAGAACCTGAGCAACCCACCGCCATGCTACGCCTGGAACACACTGAGAGAGAGCTAGGCCGCATGAGCGGCGACATCACCTCTCTGCTTCAGGTCGGCTACCAACAGCATCAGCAGTTCCAGCAGCACCAGCAGCAGTCCCAGCAGCAGCAACAACAACTCGCCAGGATCATCCAACTCCTCACCAACCTTACCCCAGCCAGTCTGCCCACCAGCCCTGCCTCCGAGTTACCTGCCCCGGTCATTTCAGCCGCTGCCCCGAACCCAAGATTGGAAACCCCGAGCGGTTCAACGGCGATTCTACCCAGGTCCGGCCATTCCTGACTAGCTGCCGACTTCAGTTCTCCTTGCAGCCAAGGACCTTCGCCACGGAGGGGGCTAGGGTCGGGTATGCCATCACTCACCTGACGGGCCGAGCTCGACTCTGGGGAACAGCAGAGTTCGAACGTCAAACCCCCGCATGTGCAACCTTCGACCTGTTTGCTGAGGAGATGCTGAAGGTGTTTGACCTGGATTCACCAACCGCAGAGGCGTCTCGTGAACTGTTCAGTATTCGACAAGGCAGACGTACAGTCGCAGACCATTCCATCGACTTCCGAACCCTGGCAAGACGAAGTTCTTGGAACACACCATCGTTGGTGGGACGCGTTCTTCCATAGCTTGGCTGACTATATCAAGGGACGAGTTGGTCTCCCATGAACTGCCTTCCACTCTTGATGAAGCCATCGCACTGACTGTCCGGATCGACAGAAGGATACAGACCCGTCGTCGTGAGAGGGGGGCGCCAAGGTCCACCAACTACCGGCATTCGGAGAGATCCGACTGGGCTCCTGTCAGCTACTGCCACTCACCCAAGTCAGCTTGATCAGTCTGAGCCTATGGAGATTGGGCGAGCCTCTCTCACTCCTGCAGAGCGCCAGCGCCGCTTCACCTCAAACCTCTGCCTCTATTGTGGAGGTGATGGACATCGTGTGGTAACCTGCCCTTTAAAAGCCGAAGCTCACCGGGCATAGGGGGAGTCCGGTTGAGCTCAATGACCACCCAGTCCTCCGACCGCAAACCCTTGCTGCAAGTTCACCTCCGCCTCTCTGACTCTACTCACACCCTGGCTGCTCTGGTGGATTCTGGCGCCCGAAGCCAACATAATGGACATCAAGCTGGCACGCCAACTGGGACTGGAGAACCTCCGTTTGACACCTCCTATTCCTGCCCGGGCACTGGACGGACACTTACTCGGATCGGTCACTCATGTCACGGCCCCGGTCTTGATGGGTCTGTCCGGAAACCATCAGGAAACTATCCAGTTTCACCTGCTCCCCTCTCCAGGCCAACCCCTCATCCTGGGTTACCCATGGCTCCGCCGGCACAACCCTCAGCTCGACTGGGTGACCGGGGTGATCAGGGAGTGGGGAGAGGACTGCCACCGAACCTGCCTGCTTGCTGCCGCACTACCCCCTCGGCCAGTACCTACTAACTCCGCCCCTGACCTCTCCCATGTCCCAGAATGCTACCATGGTCTCAGAGAAGTGTTTAACAAAGCAAGAGCCACATCTCTGCCCCCTCACCGACCGTACGACTGTGCCATCGACCTCCTCCCTGGAACAGCCCCTCCAAGGGGCCGTCTTTATTCGTTGTCTGCTCCTGAAAGAAGGTCCATGGAGGACTACATCAATGACTCTCTGTCCACAGGATTGATCCGTTCATCTTCATCTCCGGCTGGTGCTGGCTTCTTCTTTGTGGGGAAGAGGGACGGATCTCTTCGCCCCCTGCATCGACTACAGGGGACTCAACGACATCACAGTGAAAAACCGTTACCCTCTCCCTCTGCTCACCTCTGCTTTTGAGTTGCTCCAGGGAGCCACTGTTTTTACCAAGTTGGATCTCAGAAACGCTTACCACCTAGTGCGGATCCGGGAGGGAGATGAATGGAAGACCGCATTCAATACACCAACAGGCCACTACGAGTATCTGGTTATGCCTTTTGGCCTCACCAATGCTCCTGCTGTGTTCCAGGCTCTAGTGAATGATGTACTGCGGGACATGTTAAACAAGTTTGTCTTCGTTTACCTGGATGACATCTTAATCTACTCCAGAAACCTGTCTGAACACACCCGCCATGTCCAGCAAGTCCTTCATCGTCTTCTGGAGAATTCCCTCTACGCCAAGGCAGAGAAATGTGAGTTTCACGTCAAGACAGTGGCCTTCCTGGGGTACATAGTGGCAGAGGGAAGTATCCAAATGGATCCTGCCAAAGTATCAGCAGTCACGTCATGGCCAGTTCCGGAGAACAGAAAGAAGCTGCAACAGTTTCTGGGGTTTGCTAACTTCTATAGAAAGTTTATCCGGAACTACAGTACCGTTGCTGCCCCTCTCACTGCTCTAACCAGCACCAAGCAACCCCTTCACCTGGACCCCAGCAGCCGACAAGGCCTTCAGTACCCTCAAGGTAAGGTTCACCTCCGCTCCCATCCTCCAGATGCCTGACGTGGACCGGCAATTCATTGTGGAGGTGGACGCCTCGGATGTGGGAGTTGGTGCTGTGATTTCTCAGTGGGCTGCGGAGGATAGGAAGCTCCATCCCTGTGCCTTTTTCTCACGTCGGTTGTCCCCCTCTGAGTGCAATTACGACATAGGGAACCGAGAGCTGCTGGCTGTGAAGCTTGCCTTGGAGGAGTGGCGTCACTGGCTGGAGGGGTCCACCATTCCATTTCTCGTTTGGACCGATCATAAGAACTTGGAGTACATCCGCACGGCCAAACGGTTGAACTCCAGGCAGTCCCGCTGGGCCCTGTTCTTCACCAGGTTTAATTTCACTCTGTCATACCGGCCTGGATCACGCAACACCAAGCCAGACGCCCTCTCCCGTCAATTCCAGAAGGATGACAACCCCTCCAAGGATCCTGTGTCGATTCTGCCAAGTCCCTGCATCGTAGCAGCTCTGACCTGGGCTGTTGAGGAACAGGTGCTGGAAGCTCTCCGTAACCAGCCCGGTCCCAGCACTTGCCCAGCTGACCGCCTTTTTGTCCCCGAAAACCTAAGGTCCCAGGTCGTTCAGTGGGGACATGACTCCCGCCTAGCTTGTCACCCTGGCTCCACCCGCACTTACAACCTGCTCGCCCAGAGGTTCTGGTGGCCCGCTCTGAGAAAGGATGTACGGGAATTCGTCCAAGCCTGCCCCATCTGCAACCAACACAAGTCGTCCTGCCAGCCCCCAGCCGGATTGCTGCAGCCCCTGCCTGTGCCCAGACGTCCCTGGTCTCACATCGCCCTTGACTTTGTCACGGGGCTGCCCCCTTCAAGGGGCAAGACCGTCATTCTCACCATAGTTGACCGATTCAGCAAGATGGCACACTTCGTTCCCCTCCCCAAGCTCCCAACCGCCAAGGAGACCGCCCAGGTGGTCCTGGAACACGTCTTCCGGATCCACGGACTGCCAAAGGATGTAGTTTCTGACCGTGGTCCACAATTCTCCTCCGCTTTTTGGAAGGAGTTCTGTCACCTGCTGGGAGCCACAGTCAGTCTGACTTCCGGATTCCATCCCCAATCCAATGGGCAGTCAGAGCGGGCAAATCAGGAGCTCGAGAAGGCACTGCGATGCATGACTTCACGCAACCCCCACTCCTGGTCGCAGCAATTGACATGGGTGGAGTACGCACACAATTCTCTGACCTGCTCTGCCATCGGTATGTCCCCTTTCCAATGTGTTTATGGATACCAGCCTCCTCTATTTGCCAGTCAGGAAGGGGAGGTTACTTGCCCATCTGCACTTGCGTTTGCCCGTCGATGTCGCCGCACCTGGTCACAGGCCCGAGCTACACTTCTCAGATCCGTTGCCAGCTACACTACCGGGGCCAACCGTCGGAGAATCCCTGCTCCCACCTACCATGTTGGTCAAAGGGTGTGGTTGTCGTCAAGGAACCTGCCACTCAGGGTGGAGTCGCAGAAGTTGGCACCTCTGTTCATTGGCCCATTCCCTATCATAAGAGTGATTAGCCCAACTGCTGTCCGGCTCCAACTGCCTAATTCCATGAGGGTGCACCCCACTTTCCATGTGTCTAAGATTAAGCCCATTCATGAGAGTCCGCTGGTCCCTGCTGCGCCTTGTCCTCCTCCTCCACGGCTCGTCGATGGTGGTCTGGTTTACACCGTCCGCCGCCTGCTTCGGTCCAGACGGAGGGGTAGGGGTCTCCAGTACCTCATTGACTGGGAGGGCTATGGACCTGAGGAAAGGACCTGGGTGCCAGCTAGTCGGATTGTGGATAGGACTCTCATCACCGCCTTCCACCAACGGCATCCTGATCAACCTGCAATCCGTAGGGGCCGCCCCAGAGGGATCCCTAACCGTCCTGCCCGCTCGGCTTCCTGTCCTGTGCCTGATCCTGTCTCGGGACCTGTCCCATCTCCCGACCACGGCCCTCCGGCTTCCTCCGAGGATGAGGGCGTTCGCTCGGACCGTTCGGAGGAGTTCTAGCCCTCCTCCGGCTCCCCTCCTCCCGCCCGGCGTGGTGTTGCTCTTGGGACTTCTGGGGCCGTCCCTTGGGGGGGGTTCTGTCATGAGCCCTCTCACTCCACCGGGTTACCACCTTAATGTGTTTCCACTATCTTCCACTCTGCTCATCTCTCTCTCTCTACTCAGCCTAACGAGCTCCACCTGTCCCTGCTCTGCTCGGCTCTAATTACTCTGCCAGCTGCGCTGCATTACCCACTAACCTCTCCCAGTATTTAAAGTCCCGTCTTTCAGCTCTCCTTTGTCAGATCGTCTGCAAAGCTCACACCCGGAACCTGTGTGCTCGCGCTTCTGGCTCACCCCTGTTTTGTGACCCCCGGACCGGCCTGATTCTTGGATACTCTTCTGCCCCAGGAAAACCAGACCTGCTTTCTGCCATTACGACTCCTGACTACTCTTCGACCCCGGTAACTCTGACCAGCCTTCTGCCTTGCTACAACGTATTTGGATTTCCCTTGAACTGTACTTCTGCCTGTTTTCATCCGCCCCGTTGTGTCTGTGGTTCCTCCCCCCCCCCAGGACTTCTGGACCACCAACCACCGGCGTCATCGGACGCATCGCTGCCACTGGGGGGAGGCACAGACCCAGCACATCGGACGGGATAACCCCTGGAGCCTTCACTCACTCCCTACATCCCTTTCCCCTTAAGTTTAAATAAACTTTCTGGTGTGACGCAATTGTGGTCCTCTTGTCGTCTGTCTGAACCGTGACAGCTTCTTTCAGTATTTTTTCTATGCTAGATGCCTTAGGTTCATCCAGATTCTGTTAATAATAATAATATGCCATTTAGCAGACGCTTTTATCCAAAGCGACTTACAGTCATGCGTGCATATATTTTTTGTGTATGGGTGGTCCCGGGGCTCGAACCCACTACCTTGGCATTACAAACGCCGTGCTCTACCAGCTGAGCTACAGAGGGCCACTGTTGAAGTCATTAAATTAGATTTCTGAGTTGTAAAACCTTAGGATAATCCAAATCTTTCTTGTAATTGACTGAATTACAGTAGATATCCATCATAGTATGTTAAAAATTCATGATGCCACTTTGGAACCAAGACTTAAAGGTGTTGTCATTAAACACCCGAGGTAAGGTGGGGTTATTCCAAATAGGGGTGGCTGGTGATATTGGATCTTTCCACCTCATGAATGTATGTACATTTTACCAAATACGAATGGAATTGGTTGTTTTTCAATCAAACCAATATATCAATGACATTAGGCTATCAATTCTGGCTTACAATACGTTATTTCCCCACCTGTAGATTCACGAATGCCAGCCTAGCTCTTTCTCTGTGTTTAACAGTCATATACACTAACAGTCAAAAGTTTGGACACACCTACTCATTCAAGGGTTTTTCTACATTGTAGAATAATAGTGAAGACATCAAAACTATTAAATTACACATATGGAATAATGTAGTAACCAAGAAAAATGTTAAACAAATCAAACTATTTTTTATATTTGAGATTCTTCAAATAGCCACACTTTGCCTTGATGACAGCTTTGCACACTCTTGTCATTCTCTTAACCAGCTTCATGAGGTAGTCACCTGGAATGCATTTCAATTAACAGGTGTGCCTTCTTAAAAGTTAATTTGTGGATATTCTTTCCTTCTTAATGAGTTCGAGCCAATCAGTTGTGTTGTGAGAAGGTAGGGGGGGTATACAGAAGATAGCCCTATTTGGTAAATGACCAAGTCCATATTATGGCAAGAACTGCTCACATAAGAAAAGAGAAATGACAGTCCATCATTACTTTAAGACATGAAGGTCAGTCAATATGGAACATTACAATACTTTTTAAAGTTTCTTCAAGTGCAGTCGCAAAAGCCATCAAACGCTATGATGAAACTGGCTCTCATGAGGACCGCCACAGGAATGGAAGACCCACTGCTACCTCTGCTGCAGAGGATAAGTTTATTAGAGTTACCAGCCTCAGAAATTGCAGCCCAAATAAACACTTCACATAGTTCAAGTCACAGACACATCTCAACATCAACTGTTCAGAGGGGACTGTGTGAATCAGGCCTTCATGGTCGAATTGTTGCAAAGAAACCACTACTAAAGGACACCAAGAAGAAGAAGAGATCTGCTTGAGCCAAGAAACACGAGCAATGGACATTAGACAGGTGGAAATGTGTAGTTTGGTCTGGAGATTTTTGGTTCCAACCACCGTGTCTTTGTGAGACACGGTGCGGGTGATCGGATGATCTCCGCATGTGTAGTTCCCACCATAAGCATGGAGGAGGAGGTGTTATGGTGTGGGGGTGCTTTGCTGCTGACACTGTCTGTGATTTATTTAGAATTCAAGGCACACTTAACCAGCATGGCTACCACAGCATTCTGCAGCGATACGCCATCCCATCTGGTTTGGGCTTAGTGGGACTTTCATTTGTTTTTCAACAGGACAATGACCCAACACACCTCCAGGCTGTGTAAGTGCTATTTTACCAAGAAGGAGAGTGATGGAGTGCTGCATCAGATGACCTGGCCGCCACAATCCCCCGACCTCAACCCAATTGAGATGGTTTGGGATGAGTCGGACGGCAGAGTGAAGGAAAAGTAGCCAACAAGTGCTCAGCATATGTGGGAACTCCTTCAAGACTGTTGGAAAAGCATTCCAGGTGAAGCTGGTTGAGAGAATGCCAAGATTGTGCAAAGCTGTCATCAAGGCAAAGGGTGGCTATTTGAAGAATCTCAAATATAAAATATATTTTCATTTGTTTTTAGTTACTACATGATTCCATATACAGTATGTTATTTCATAGTTTTGATGTCTTCACTATTATTCTACAATGTAGAAAATAGTAAAAATAAAGAAAAACCCTTGAATGAATAGGTGTGTCCAAACTTTTATCTGGTACTGTATATTTAATTTTATATATGGCATCCCCAGCCGTCTTTCTCACTCTGTCACGCTCCCTCTCTCATTGTTTTATTGTCTCAAGTGGGCGGGCAGGTGGAGCATCAAAGTAGTCCTGTCTCTTTTTCAGTTCATAAAAAAGAACTTCAATGTAATGTGGAACTTTATCACCCTATAAAGTTCCCTCTCTCATTGTTTTATTGTCTCAAGTGGACGGGTAGGCGGAGCAAACAGGCTCTTATGTCAGTGTTAGGTCCGGGCATCTTGCCCATGTTCTCCCAACATTGGGTAATGGGATCATAACGATGCACCAGTCTGGTCTCCCTGTAGTCCTCTTGGCAGTATCCTCCCAGCACATAGATCTTCCCCTCCAGAACCACAGAGGCTGCTCCAACATGGGGGACGGCCAGGGGTGTGAGGGCGCTCCAGGAGTCACTAACAGGGTCGTAGACCTCACAGGCCAGCTGGTCGGTGTAGAACGTACGTAGGTTACACACCCCTCCAACCACGCAGAGACCACCACCACCATGCAGGACCTCCATACAGTGCTGGGCCCGATCCTGGCTCATCTCTGCCATATAGGTGGTTCCTCTCTCAGGTTGGTACAGGAACATGGACGTCAGACACTGGTACCTGCAGTCGAACCCCCCTGAGATGAAGATCTCTCCATCCAACAATGTGGCAGCGTGGCCACTCAGGGCCTGGTCCAGAGGCTTGGCAAAGCTGGAGATTGGCAATGGTTGGTAAGAGGTTGGCAATGGTTGGTAATAGGTTGTCAATGGTACTGATTCAGAACATTCACGAATGGTTCAAATTGAGAGCACTATGGTTGAATTGAGTGAAAAGTATACTGTATGCTGTCCTATTCTTCTGCATGTGTCCAAAATGTAAAACATTAATCCCAACTCAAACATAGCGCCTTACTCTTAAATACCACTAGATGTCACCGTGATGATGTTTGTTAGGTTCACTTTGCGCTACAGACTTTCAACTATGGCTAAAGGTAAACCAGAGAGTCACACTAGAATCTTCATCTAACTCTACAGGTTCTTGCTTTACCTCACAAATCACTTCGTCCTTAAAAATAAAAACCCTGCATGTGCGCCATATGAGCTTGAGTAAACGATGCCGAATAGTCTTGAGGGGCAATTTTGTTTTGACACAGGGTTAAATAATTTGTGAGGTGAGGAAAACACCTGCAACAGACCCAAGTTCTGAAAAGTCTGTTTAATAATACTTTTCTGTGGGTTCTGTCTTCGATGAGGTTCCATCTTACCTCCAGGTGTCAGATAAGGGGCTGTAGACCTCCACACTGTACAGGTTGGTGTTCATGTCCATGTCTCCTCCGATGGCGTACAGACGATCACCCCGCACCACCACAGAGAAGTTACTCCTGTACTCCTGCATGTCAGCCAACCTCTGCCAGCTGTCCTGCATGGGGTCAAACCTGTATGTGTGTGTGTGTGTGTGTGTGTGTGTGTGTGTGTGTGTGAGAGATAAAGATAAAGAGAGAAGATTTTCAGAAAATCCCTAAACTCAGCTTCATCAATGATAATAAACATACATTTTGTACATCAAAACAAAGCCATATGTATTGTTAGAACAATTGGTCTTGGACCCCTTTATACCTGTATGCCGATTTCAGCGTATCAGTCTTTGCGTAGAACTCACACCCTCCGATTACGTACAGCTGCCCATCCATCACCCCAACCCCGTGTCTGAACCTGGGCTTCTCTGGTATCTCTCCTAGGAACCTCCAGTCCATGGCCTTCACCAGGCCTGTTCCGCTGCGGAGGGAGTTAGCGAACCACAGCTGCCTGCTGGGAAGCCGTTTCCCCAAGTCAGGATCCAGCTGGTCGCCTCCGATCAAAACCAGGGCGTCTTTGGGCCGTCGGACCCGCCACTGGTCCTGGGTCTCGGTAAGACTAAAGCCAAACTCTTTGAGGGCTGAGCCGTACAGATCCAGCTGTAATAATAATAATAATAATAATAGTAATAATAATACATTTTATTTATAATGAGCTTTTCAAAAACCCAAATCGCTGTAGGTGTGTATTGTACACTATCTGTTATATGTCTTTATATAATTCTGCATAATTGCTCAAGACGAATTACCTATTGTCAAGGGGTGCTGAAGGTGGGGGTGGTGCATGAATCAAGCGCAGGACGCAGAAGCTCAGTCCAAAAGACTTTAGTGCAATATTCACGTAGAAAATAAGCACAATAAGCCCGAAGGCGAAATAACGGCGCACACAGGCGTCAAACAAACGGCGCACTAACATGTGCGAAAAACCTCTCCAAAACACTGGAGGAAAGTACGTAGCTCCAACACGAAACAGAAGAGCAATCACACACAAAGACAAACACACACAACGAGAACTAAATAGGACACTAACGAGGACTAACAAGACACAGGTGTACAACATCAAGACAAAACCAAACGAACATGAAACATAGATCGGTGGCAGCTAGTACTCCGGGGACGACGACCGCCGAAGCCTCGGCCGAAACCGTGACAGTACCCCCCCCTTGACGCGCGGCTCCAGCCGTGCGCCGACCCCGGCCTCGTGGACGACCAGGAGGACGCGGAGCAGGGCGCACGGGATGGTCCCGGTGGAACTCCGACAGGAGAGATGGGTCTAGGATGTCCCTCCGCGGCACCCAGCACCGCTCCTCCGGGCCGTACCCCTCCCACTCCACGAGATACTGGAGACCCCCCATCCGGCGTCTTGAGTCCAAGATGGACCGAACGGTGTACGCCGGAGCCCCCTCGATGTCCAGTGGGGGCGGAGGAGTCTCCCCTATCTCATTGTCCTGGAGTGGACCAGCTACCACCGGCCTGAGAAGAGACACATGGAACGAGGGGTTAATATTCTTATACTCAACAGGTAGATGTAACCTATAACACACCTCGTTCAATCTTCTCAGGACTTTAAAGGGCCCCACAAACCGCCGACCCAGCTTCCGGCAGGGCAGGCGGAGGGGTAGGTTTCTGGTAGAGAGCCAGACTCGATCTCCGGGTGCGTACACCGGCCCCTCACTGCGGTGGAGATCGGCGCTCGCCTTGTGACGAAGGACGGCCCGCTGCAGGTGGACGTGGGCAGCGTTCCACGTCTCTTCCGAGCGCCTCATCCAATCATCCACCGCAGGGGCCTCGATCTGGCTCTGCTGCCAAGGTGCCAGAACCGGCTGGTAACCCAACACACATTGGAAGGGGGTTAGGTTAGTAGAGGAGTGGCGGAGAGAGTTCTGGGCCATCTCGACCCAGGGAATGTACCGAGCCCACTCCTCCGGCCGGCCCTGGCAATACAACCTCAGAAACCTACCCACATCCTGGTTGACACGTTCTACCTGCCCGTTACTCTCCGGGTGGTACCCTGAGGTAAGGCTAACCGAGACCCCCAAACGCTCCATGAACGCTCTCCAAACACGGGAGGTAAACTGGGGGCCTCGATCAGACACTATATCCTCGGGTACCCCGTAATGCCGGAAGACGTGGGTAAATAGGGCCTCAGCGGTCTGTAGGGCAGTAGGAAGACCCGACATAGGGAGAAGACGACAGGCCTTAGAGAACCGGTCCACAACGACCAGGATGGTGGTATTCCCCTGAGAGAGGGGAAGGTCTGTCACAAAATCCACCGAGAGGTGGGACCATGGTCGTTGTGGAACGGGCAGGGGTTGTAACTTACCCCTGGGCAGATGTCGGGGCGCCTTACACTGGGCGCACACCGAGCAGGAGGAGACATAAACCCTCACATCCCTGGCCAAAGTGGGCCACCAGTATTTAGTGCTAAGGCAATGCACTGTCCGGCCAATACCCGGATGTCCAGAGGAGGGTGACGTGTGAGCCCAGTAAATGAGTCGATCCCGAATCTCGGCGGAACGTACTTCCGACCCTCAGGACACTGTGGAGGGCTGGGGTCGGGCACGCAACGCTCGCTCGATTTCGGCATTGACCTCCCACACCACCGGTGCCACAAGGCAAGACTCCGGTAGTATGGGAGTAGGCTCAACGGACCTCTCCTCCGTGTCATACCGCCGGGACAGCGCATCTGCCTTACCATTCTGGGACCCAGGGATGTACGTGATTTTAAATACGAACCTGGTGAGAAACATACTCCATCGAGCCTGGCGAGGGTTCAGTCTCCTCGCTGCCCGGATGTACTCCAGGTTCCGATGGTCAGTCAAAATGAGGAAAGGGTGTTGAGCCCCCTCAAGCCAATGCCTCCACACCTTAAGGGCTTGAACTACAGCTAACAGCTCCCTGTCCCCAACGTCATAGTTACGCTCCGCCGGGCTGAGCTTTTTTGAGTAAAAAGCACAGGGGCGGAGTTTAGGTGGCGTGCCGGACCGTTGAGAGAGAACGGCCCCTATACCAGCCTCAGACGTGTCTACCTCAACCTGAAAGGGTAGCGGGATCCGGATGCGCCAGCACCGGAGCCGACGTAAACAGGTCCTTCAGTCTCCTAAAGGCCCTGTCCGCATCAGCTGACCACTGCAGGCGCACCGGACCCCCTTTCAGAAGGGACGTGATGGGAGCTGCCACCTGTCCAAAACCCCGGATAAACCTCCGGTAGTAATTCGCAAAGCCCAAGAACTGCTGCACCTCTTTTACAGTGGTTGGAGTTTGCCAATTACGCACAGCGTACACGATCCACCTCCATTCTCACCCCTGACGCGGACAACCGATAACCCAAAAAGGAGACGGACTCTTGGAAAAACAGACATTTCTCTGCCTTGACATATAGGTCATGCTCCAACAGCCTCCTCAATACACGACGCACCAGGGTTATATGCTCGGCTCGGGTAGACGAGTACACCAGAATGTCATCAATGTACACGACCACCCCTTGTCCCTGCATATCCCGGAAAATGTAATCTACGAAGGATTGGAAGACTGATGGAGCATTCATCAACCCATATGGCATAACGAGATATTCGAAATGACCTGACGTGGTACTAAACGCTGTCTTCCATTCGTCGCCCTCCCTAATGCGCACCAAGTTATACGCGCTCCTGAGATCCAATTTTGTGAAAAACCGCGCTCCATGCAATGACTCTGTCATGGTCGCAATCAGAGGGAGTGGATAACTGTATTTCACAGTAATCTGATTGAGACCACGGTAATCAACCATCTTTCTTCTTCACAAAAAAGAAACTCGAGGAGGCGGGAGAAGTGGAGGGCCGAATGTATCCCTGTCTCAAAGATTTGGCTATGTAAGTCTCCATAGCTTTTCTCTCCTCTTGAGACAAAGGATACACGTGGCTCCGTGGGAGCGCTGCTCCTGCCTGGAGATCAATCGCACAATCCCCCTGTCTATGAGGAGGCAACTGCGTCGCCCTAGTTTTACTAAACACGAGAGCTAAATCCCCATATTCAGGCGGAATGTGCAGTGCGGGCACTTGGTTTGGACTTTCCACCGAAGTCCACGGAAACACCCAGACATCGCCCCTCGCACTGAGCAGACCACCCATCGAGAGCCCTCTGTTGCCACGAAATAGCAGGGTTATGGGTGCTTAACCAGGGAATTCCCAGCACCACTGGGTACGCAGGAGAGTCGATCAGATACAGCTGTATAGTCTCTTCATGACCCCCCTGCGCACACATCCTAAGTGGTGCTGTGATCTCCCTAATCAACCCCGACCCCAACGGGCGGCTATCTAAGGCATGAACGGGAAAAGGTTTGTCAACAGGTAGGAGAGGGATCCCTAAATCTAAACAAAACTTCAGATCAACAAAATTCCCAGCTGCGCCTGAATCTACTAGCGCCTTATGCTGGGAATGAGGTGCAACCTGTGGAAAACACACAGGTATACAAAAGTGCGCAACAGAAAGCTCTGGGTAAGTGGGACGTCTACTCACCTGGGAGGCCCCCCCAGTGCGTGGCCTGTTGTCTTCTCCCCCGGAGAACCCTCCCCAGCACCTGGCCGCAGTGTGCCCTCCACGACCGCACTTGGTGCAGGAGACAGGCCCCCTCGGGCTCCTCCTCCTCCTTTCTCTAGCGCCGGCACCCCCGAGCTCCATAGGGCTCGGCTCGGAGGTGCCGGAAGGCGGAATGGACGGACCCCCTCGGGACATCCACGGGTGGCCAGCAGGGTGTCCAGATGGATGGACATATCGACCAACTGGTCGAAGGTGAGATGGGTATCCCTGCAGGCCAACTCACGTTGAACGTCCTCCCGTAGGCTACATCGAAAATGGTCGATGAGGGCCCGTTCATTCCACCCTGCGTCCGCAGCTAGAGTCCGGAACTCTAGAGCAAACGCCTGTGCGCTCCTCCTCCCCTGTCTCAGGTGGACTAGACGCTCCCCCGGCGTAGGAGATGGTGTTGGCGTCCATCTTCCTCCACTCGGCGTTAGCCGACTCCAACGCCTTGCCCGTGAGACAGGAGATGAGGGCGGAAACGCTCTCGTGTCCCGAGGGCACCGGGTGTACAGTGGCCAGGTAGAGCTCCACCTGCAGGAGGAACCCCTGACACCCGGCAGCTGTTCCGTCATACGCCCTCGGGAGCGAGAGCCGAATCCCCCTGGGTTCCGGACCTGGGACTGGTGGACCGGCCGATGGGGTTGGCAGGGTAGGTGGAGGTGTGGGTACCCCGCTGGCCTCCCATCGGTGCAGGGTGTTGATGACGTCCTGTAGAGCGGTCCCCAGTTGTCGTATCTGGTCGTCTTGGCCGCGAACATGCTCCTCGAGCGACTCAGGCGTAACTGCAGATCCTGCTGATTCCATTTTGGGTGTGTGATTCTGTCAAGGGGTGCTGAAGGTGGGTGTGGTGCATGAATCAAGCGCAGGACGCAGAAGCTCAGTCCAAAAGACTTTAGTGCAATATTCACGTAGAAAATAAGCACAATAAGCCCGAAGGCGAAATAACGGCGCACACAGGCGTCAAACAAACGGCGCACTAACATGTGCGAAAAACCTCTCCAAAACACTGGAGGAAAGTACGTAGCTCCAACACGAAACAGAAGAGCAATCACACACAAAGACAAACACACACAAAGAGAACTAAATAGGACACTAACGAGGACTAACAAGACACAGGTGTACAACATCAAGACAAAACCAAACGAACATGAAACATAGATCGGTGGCAGCTAGTACTCCGGGGACGACGACCGCCGAAGCCTGCCCGAACCAGGAGGAGGAGCAGCCTAGGCCGAAACCGTGACACCTATACAATCAACGTTTATCGTGTTATATTGTATTGAGATACAGTTGTATCATATCGTATTGTATCGTACCTCTGTGTCGCTGCTGCACTCCATGCGCAGGTTGATTGCCCTGACCTCTCTGAACTCCTTAAAGGTCATGAGCGGGAAGCGAACTCCTGTCATCAGCTCCTGGGCCTGGGCTAGCCTCTCCCCTGGGTCGGCCTCTACCCAGACCACCACGGCCCTGAACACGGCCAGCTCTGAGGGCGCGCAGAGGCCGTCAGAGCGGAGGAAATCCAGCAGTTTCTCAGCCGGAAGGTCCGGGAATTTCAGGCTTGTAGACACTTCTTGGAAGTTCCTCAGGACAAAGTCATCGGCCGCCTCAAGGAGTTCCGGCATCCCATAAGCCAGGGCGAAGGAGGCCACGTCCAGACATGAGTTGGCATCCATTTCTTGTTCCAGGAAATCGAGGCACAGCGAGAGGGTGGGCTGGAACTGGAGCTGCAGGGCGGAGCAGGTGATTTCAAAGACACACCCCCAGCTGAGGGAGAGGGACCCGCTGTAGGAACAGCCAATCAAGGCCTCCAGCTCAGAGGCCTCCAGGAAGGGAAGGGCCACACAGGGCTGCTGTGATTCCCTCATCCCGCTGGTAAACATTGCCCGGAAGTAGTCACTACTGGCAGCCAGGAGCACTCTGTGGACTTGAGTCAGGAGAGAGAAGAAAATTCATCATCTGATTTCAGCATCAGCAGTATAATTAAAGCTTCTTTAGAATAATTATTATGACCATCATCATCATCATCATCACCATCGTTATCATCAAGTTACTCCTAAACAGAATACTGGGACTACACCAGCTTGATCCCCGGCAAACCCCAAACATTCTCTCCTCTATCATTGCTACAGTACATAGTCATGATAGCTTTCATTTCAGTCTACTCACCATGAAATGATGTCCCACCAACCTCCAGCTCCACATCACAGCCCACTCTCTCTGCCCACAACTGTCTGATGGACTGAAGACTGACCTTCATCTGTTCTTCAGCAGAGAACTTCTTTTCTTCTGCCCTCTTCTTCTCACCCCTCTTCATCTTCTCCTCCTCTTCACTGCAGAGTTCTAGAACTCTGGGGACCCCTAGTGTTTTAGCTGCAGTCTGTATCTGGGCCAGTGTTTCTCTGTTCAGAGCTGCTATGGTCCCAGTGTAAGCAAACTCCAGCACCCCTGCCAGCCCCACACACCCCACTTCAGGACCCAGACTGATGGATATCTCTGTCTTTATGTCCATTTCAACATCTCTCCTCTCCCTCCTTTTCTCCATCTCTTCATCCCACAGTCTCTGGTGGACAAGGGAGCTCACAGCAGCCAGGACAGGGGAGTGTGCATGGAGACGCTGCCCATCCTCAGTGCTCAGAGTCAGGTCAGTCAGGAGAGAGGAGTCCCTGAGCTGCACCAGACCCTGGAAGACCTCTCTGGGATAGGTGTGTCTGCAGAATGTACAGATCTTCTCTTCATCTCCCAGTCCTTCACTCCTCACCTCTTCTCCCTCTTCTCCCTGGCTTGCCGTGCTGTCGTTCCTCTTCTTGACCCTTGTTCCCTCTTTCTCCTTTCTCTCAGTCAAGCCCATCCGGTTGTTGTTGTAGGCCACAATCCACCTCAGCTTTCGATCGTCCGCTTCTACCTCCTCTCCTCCTTCCTCAATCACCCTTCTCCTCCTTTCCTTCTCTTTCCTCCACCGTTCCTCCCATTCCATGGGCAGGTAACGTCTGGTAAACTCCATGGCCTCAGTTAGAGATCGATACAACAGCTCTTTAGACAACCTCTCTCACAGATTATGTAGGCTATGTTTATGTTATGCTAAGTATCTACTGCTATGCACAGATCGAACCTTTCTCCCCTTCTCTCTCAACCACACTCTCTCTTTCTTACTCTACTCAGACACTTTCTGTGCGTCTCTCTCTCTTTTTTCTCTCTCTCTTGTTCTCTCTCTCTCACTCTCTGTCGCTCTCTTTGTTTCTCTCTCTCTCTCTGTCTCTTTCTCTCTCTCACTCTCTCTTTCTCTCTCTCACTCTTTTTCTCTCTCTCTATGTCTCTCTCTCTATATTTCTCTCTCTCTCTCTCACTCTGTGTCTCTGTCTCTGTCTCTGTCTCTGTCTCTGTCTCTGTCTCTGTCTCTCTCTCTCTCTCTCTCTCTCTCTCTCTCTCTGTCTCTCTTTCTCTCTCTCTCTCTTTGTCTCTCTCTCACTCTCTCGCTCTCTCACTCTATTTCTCTCTCTCTGTCTCTCTCTATATTTATCTCTCATTCTCTGTCTCTGTCTCGCTTTCTCTCTCTCTCTGTCTCTCTTTCTCTCTCTCTCACTCTGTCTCTGTCTCTGTATCAGAGTCCTAGCTTGGCTTCAGACGTAAACAACAATTCTATTCATAGTTACTAGGTTAAGGGGATAATGTTTTGATAAACTCTGGGCCTGCTTACAGTATCATATGAAGTGTAGTCAGGCTGTTGGAAAGTCTAGTGGGTCAAGAGAAAGTCACCAAAAGTGACCAAAATATGTGGCAGGTCACATAAAAGCAAGTTGGTCACAAAAGGTGTAGAAGGCCTAAGTGACAAGAAAGTGTTGTTGGTCACAATATATTTTTGTAAGGCCTTAGCTGGGTCACAATGCAACAACGTTTAGCAATCAATGTACGAATGCATCCCATGACAGATAAAGATATTTATCAGGCCTGGTCAATGGCTCCTACATGTAAATGCAGTATAAAATATGCTATCAGGTAAGTACGTGGAGGATAATGCCCTGGCCAAGGAGATACTGTGTAGATATGACTTATTTTTCTGTACAACTTCCTTACACAACCAGTACTTCATGGGACAGACTGTTCATTGTTAATCATTGTTAGGCCTATATGCAAACAAAATATTGGTGAGGGTTGTATATATTGTCAGTAAATGCAAGTCAAATTCTCTAAATATGTAAGACATTTGAGATGACACTGAAATGCAACCTTTTACAATACACACAGGTGAGGTATTCAGACTTCCATACAGTTAACAGAATTTAAAGATAAAATCACAAACACACATCCCTCTCTCTCAGTGTCTCAGACTCCAAACACTGTTTCTATTTGACTTTGGGCTTACACATTCACATGCTAGGGTTCAGACGTAAACAAGAATCTATTCTTAGTTACTAGGTCAAGGGGATTCTGTTTCGATAGACTCGTGGTCTGAACCAGCATACAGTATCATTACAATCTAAGACCAGAGACGAAAACATTAGGATGATGTTGAACGTTCTTATGAAGTGTAGTCAGACAGTGGGTCAGGGGAAATAATTGTAGGTCACAAGAACGTTCAGTCACAGAAATGTGTGATAGGTCGCAAGAAAATGTAGTGGGTCACAAAAGGTGCAGTATGCCCTGGTCACCATTTTCTCTGCCATCTGCACTGATCAATCTGATAACTCGCAAACACCCATGGGATAGCTACAAATAAGTTCCGCTACAATATGCTGTCCTAACTTTAGAAAATGTTACCAAGGTGACATCGTCCACTGAACCTCCTTTCAGCTTCAAAAGAGTCTGAGTTAATCTTACCAAAAACAATAAACCTATTGCTAATATTGTCAGTTTTTTGTTTTTTTGAGCAAGTCTTCATTATACAGTTCTACATGTTGCTAAGGTGTTTTGTGGTTCTAGAATCAGTATATATGAAATTGAAAATGTGCATGATTTGTTGGGGGGTATGAAATGTGCATGAAAATGTGTTTGCTTGCTGTTTGCTTGCTGGCTGAACCAGTCTCAGATTAATCCATATGAAATGGCATTCTCTTAACCAGCTTCACCTGGAATGCTTTTCCAACAGTCTAGAAGGAGTTCCCACATATGCTGAGCACTTGTTGGCTGCTTTTCCTTCACTCTGCGGTCCAACTCATCCCAAAGCATCTCAATTGGGTTGAGGTCGGGTGATTGTGGAGGCCAGGTCATCTGATGCAGCACTACATCACTCTCCTTCTTGGTCAAATAGCCCTTACACTGCCTGGAGGTGTGTTGGGTCATTGTCCTGTTGAAAAACAAATGATAGTCCCACTAAGCACAAACCAGATGGGATGGCGTATCGCTGCAGAATGCTGTGGTAGCAATGCTGGTTAAGTGTGCCATGAATTCTAAATAAATCACTGACAGTGTCACCATCAAAGCACCCCCACACCCTCACATCTCCTCCTCCATGCTTCTCGGTGGGAACCACACATGCAGAGATCATCTGTTCACCTACTCTGCTTCTCACAAAGACACGGTGGTTGGAACCAAAAATCTCCAATTTGGACATCAGACCAAAGGACATCTTTCCACCGGTCTAATGTCCATTGCTTGTGTTTCTTGCCCCAAGCAAGTCTTCTTCTTATTGGTGTCCTTTAGTAGTGGTTTCTTTGCACCAATTCGACCATGAAGGCCTGATTCACGCAGTCTCCTCTGAACAGTTGATGTGTGTGTTACTTGAACTCTGTGAAGCATTTATTTGGGCTACAATTTAAGGTTGGTAACTCTAATGAACTTATCCTCTGCAGCAGAGGTAACTCTGGGTCTTCCTTTCCTGTGGCGGTCCTCATGAGAGCCAGTTTCATCATAGTGCTTTATGGTTTTTGTGACTGCACTTGAAGAAACTTTCAAAGTTCTTGACATTTTCCGGATTGACTGACCATGTCTTAAAGTAATGATGGACTGTCGTTTCTCTTTGCTTATTTGAGCTGTTCTTGCCATAATATGGACTTGGTCTTCTACCAAATAGGGCTATCTTCTGTACACCACCCTACCTTGTCACAACACAACTGATTGGCTCAAATACATTAAGAAGGAAAGACATTCCAAAAATTAACTTTTAACAAGACACACCTGTTAATTGAAAATGCATTCCAAATGCACCTCATGAAGCTGGTTCAGAGAATGCCAAGAGCGTGCAAAGCTGTAATCAAGGCCAAGGGTGGGTACTTTGAAGAATCTCAAATATATTTTGATTTGTTTAACACTTTTTTGGTTACTACATGATTCCATATGTGTTATTTCATAGTTTTGATGTCTTCACTATTGTTACGTTCTCCCCTCGGGTGTAGTTCGTCTGAGGAGGAGACGTAAATGCCTGTGCTTGCGCACACAAGGTAAACTAGATGGATGGGGAAGAAATGTGGGGTGTAATGAACTAAAATAACCAGACAACAACCAGAACTCAATGTTAGCCCTCAGGGGACGTTTAGTAAGGTACTTAAACAAAATATACAACACCAATAAAGAAACAGTAATGAAACAAAAATCAATCAAACAAACCAGGGAAGGTTTTGTCACGGATTCAGCCGAGGCTGCTATTCCTCCTTGCTCGTGTCCGCCCTCATCTCCTGTCTGTCCGGCAAGGCGCTGGAGTGGGCCAACGCCGAGTGGGGGGGAATAGACGCCGCTACAGTCAACTATGCGGAGTTCACCCGCCGCTTCAAGGCGATGTTCGATCATCCCCCAGAGGGGAAGGCGGCGGGGAGCGTCTGTTCCACCTCAGACAGGGGAAGAGGAGCGCGCAGGAGTTCGCACTGGACTTCCGGACTCTGGCTGCCAATGCGGGATGGAATGAGAGGGCCCTCATCGACCACTACAGGTGCAGCCTTAGGGAGGACGTGCGTCGGGAATTGGCCTGCAGGGACATCAACCTAAGCTTCGATCAGCTGGTGGACATGTCGATTCGCCTAGATACCCTGTTGGCTACCCGCGGACGTCCGGAGTCGGGGCCGTCCATTCCATCCCCCAGCACTTCCGAGCCGAGCCCTATGGAGCTCGGGGGTGCTGGTGCTAGGGAGACTAGGAGAGAGACCAGGAGAGAGGCCGTCCCCTGCACCAACTGTGGCCGCAGAGGACACACTGCGGGTCGGTGCTGGGGAGGGTCTCCTAGGAATCGAGGCAGTAGGCAGCGCACTGATGAGTAATTCCAGGTGAGTAAGCACCCAACTCACCCAGAGCTCTCTGTTGTACATATGTGTATTAAAGTTGTGTTTCCCGAGGTTTCTCCTCACTCCCAGCATAAGGCGCTAGTAGATTCAGGCGCAGCTGGGAATTGTATCGATCGCCAGTTCACGTATAAGTTATGGATTCCCATTGTACCAGTTGATGTGCCCTTCCCCATCCATGCCCTAGATAGCCGCCCTTTGGGGTCGGGATTGATTAGGGAGGTCACAGCGCCACTTAAGATGAAGACGAAGGAGGGCCATGAGGAGATTATACGGTTATATTTGATTGACTCTCCTGCGTTTCCCGTGGTGTTGGGGCTTCCCTTGTTAACATCTCATGACCCCAACATTTCATGGCAACAGAGGGCTCTCAAGGGATGGTCTGATCAGTGTGTCGGGCGGTGTGTAGGTGTTTCCGTAGGGGCAACGACGGTGGAAAGTCCGAACCAAATTCCCACCATGCACATTCCTCCTGAGTATGCCGATTTGGCACTCGCCTTCTTTAAAAAGAAGGCGACTCAATTACCATCTCATCGACAGGGGGATTGTGCGATAGACCTCCAGGTAGGCGCTGCGCTTCCTCGTAGTCATGTGTATCCTCTGTCTCAGGAGGAAACGGCGGCTATGGAGACATACGTCACCGAATCTCTGAGACAGGGATACATACGATCGTCCACTTCCCCTGCGTCCTTGAGTTTCTTTTTTGTGAAGAAGAAGGATGGGGGTTTACGCCCCGTGTATTGATTACCGTGGTCTCAATCAGATTACAATCAAATACAGCTATCCTCTCCCTCTGATTGCTAGTATGACGGAGTCATTACACAGGGCGCGATTCTTCACAAAATTGGATCTCAGGAGCGCGTATAACCTGGTGCGCATTAGGGAGGGAGATGAGTGGAAGACAGCAATCAGTACCACCTCGGGTCACTATGAGTACCTTTTCATGCAGCGGTTTTTGGGTTTTGCCAATTACTACCGGAGGTTTATCCGGGGCTTTGGACAGGTAGCAGCTCCCATCACCTCCCTGCTAAAGGGGGGCCCGGTGCGTCTGCAGTGGTTGGCTGAGGCGGACAGGGCGTTTAGACATCTGAAGGACCTGTTCACCTCGTCTCCGGTGCAGGCACATCCGGATCCCTCTTTGGCGTTCCAAGTTGAGGTAGATGCGTCCGAGGCGGGGATCGGTGCTATACTGTCTCAGCGCTCGGGTACGCCACCAAAACTCCGCCCCTGTGCTTTCTATTCTAAGAAGCTCAGTCCGGCGGAGCGCAATTATGACGTGGGGGACGGGGAGCTGCTAGCTCCCCGTCCCCCACTGCTAGGGTTCAAGCCCTGAAGGTGTGGAGGCATTGGCTTTAGGGGGCTAAACACCCTTTTCTCATTCTGACTGACCATCGTAACCTGGAGTACATCCGGGCAGCGAGGAGACTGAACCCTTGCCAGGCTAGGTGGGCCATGTTTCTTACCCGATTTGTATTTAAGCTCACCTATAGACCAGGGTCACAGAACGCTAAGGCAGACGCCCTGTCCCGACAATATGACACAGAGGAGAGGTCCATTGAGCCCACTCCCATACTTCCGGAGTCTTGTCTGGTGGCACCGGTGGTGTGGGAGGTCGATGCGGACATCGAGCGGGTGTTATGTGCCGACCCTACTCCCCCACAGTGTCCAGAGGGACGGAAGTACGTGCCGCTCGAGGTCCGTGATCAACTGATATATTGGGCTCACACGTCACCCTCCTCTGGTCATCCTGGTATTGGTCGGACAGTGCACTGCCTTAGTGGGAAGTACTGGTGGCCCACCTTAGCTAGGGACGTGAGGGTTTACGTTTCTTCCTGCTCAGTGTGCGCCCAGTGTAAGGCGCCTAGACACCTGCCCAGAGGGAAGTTACAACCCCTACCCGTTCCACAACGGCCGTGGTCTCACCTATCGGTGGATTTTGTCACGGACCTCCCAGGGGAACACCAGGATCTTGGTCGTTGGCGAGCGCCAATCACCATCGCAGTGAGGCTCCGGTGTATGCACCGGGAGATCGGGTCTGGCTCTCGAACCGAAACCTGCCCCTTCGCCTGCCCTGCCGGAAGCTGGGTCGCGGTTTGTGGGGCCATTTAAAGTCCTGAGGAGATTGAACTAGGTATGTTATAGGTTACAACTGCCCATTAATTACCGCATTAACCCCTCGTTCCATGTGTCTCTCCTCAGGCCGGTGGTAGCTGGTCCACTCCAGGAGAATGAGGTACGAGAGGCTCCTCCGCCCCCACTAGACATCGAGGGGGCTCCGGCGTACTCAGTCCATTCCATCGTGGATTCGAGGCGTCGGATGGGGGGTCTGCAGTATTTCGTGGAGTGGGAGGGGTACGGTCCGGAGGAACGGTGCTGGGTCCCTAGGAGGGACATCCTAGATCCCTCCCTGTTGAGGGATTTCCACCGGAGTCATCCGACTCGCCCTGATCCGCGTCCTCCTGGCCGTCCCCGAGGCCGGGGTAGGCGCACGGCTGGAGCCGCGTGTCAAGGGGGGGGTGTCACGGATTCAGCCGAGGCTGCTCCTCCTCCTTGCTCGGGCAGGCTTCGCCGTTCGTCGTCCCCGGAGTACTAGCTACTGCCGATCGATGTTTCGGTGTTTGTCTTGTTTGGTCTTTATTGTTTACACCTGTTTCCCATTATGTTGGATTGTATTCCCTATATTACCCCCTGTCTCTCATTGGTTATTTTGTGTGTGATTGTTCTTTGTCATTTCGGCAGTTGCTTTGTATTACGGGTATTTGTGTTTTCCTCCCTGTTTGGAGGTTTGTTGTTTTGAACGTTTATTACTGTGTTCAGTAAAGTACGTTGCCAGCCGCTCTGTGTCCTGCGTTTGACTTCGCTGACCGCATACACGTCGCGTGACAGTTTAGAGAAGGGAATATTTGGGAACGGGGTCCAAGTAATGAAAATAAACAAAAGGTCCCTCCTCTTCTACACACCTAATCCTTCCTATCACACTCTAAACCCTAACCCACTTTCCTACCTGTTTACCAAAAATACAGGGGTGACACCCGCCCGGCTAACCTAGCGTGTAAAACAATGGGTTATCTACGTGTGAATGTACACCCATGGGCAGAACTACCTTTCCCTTCTCCAGGACCCAGGTAGGGTGGAATACATCAGGAGGACAGGCTGGAACACAAACAAAGATAAATTAAAACAACCAATAACCAAATCCTCAAACAGCCAAACAAAAAGTGCACCCTCCTCCCTCTCTCTCTCGAGCTCACACGGCAATCAGTTTATACTCTCTCAATCAGCTACAGCTGCCAGGACTCCGGACCGAAGCCACGCCCACCATCGTCAGCCGCAACTCAGCACACCTGTAATGCCCAGAACACACAAACACACTACACAGGAAAATGGGGAGAAAGAAAAACACGTCACACGAAACAACTATCATTCTAAATGCCAAGAGCGTGCAAAGCTGTCATCAAGGCGAAGGGTGGCTACTTTGAAGAATCTCAAATATATTTTCAGTTGTTTAACAGTTTTCTGGTTACTACATGATTCCATATGAGTTATTTCATAGTTTCGATGTCTTCACTATCATTCTACGATGTAGAAAATAGTAAAAATAAAGAAAAACCCTTGAATGAGTAGGTGTGTCCAAACTTCTGACTGGTACTGCATATACAGTGGGGAAAAAAAGTATTTAGTCAGCCACCAATTGTGCAAGTTCTCCCACTTAAAAAGATGAGAGAGGCCTGTAATTTTCATCATAGGTACACGTCAACTATAACAGACAAAATGAGGAAAAAAATTCCAGAAAATCACATTGTAGGATTTTTTATGAATTTATTTGCAAATTATGGTGGAAAATAAGTATTTGGTCAATAACAAACGTTTCTCAATACTTTGTTATATACCCTTTGTTGGCAATGACACAGGTCAAACGTTTTCTGTAAGTCTTCACAAGGTTTTCACACACTGTTGCTGGTGTTTTGGCCCATTCCTCCATGCAGATCTCCTCTAGAGCAGTGATGTTTTGGGGCTGTCGCTGGGCAACACAGACTTTCAACTCCCTCCAAAGATTTTCTATGGGGTTGAGATCTGGAGACTGGCTAGGCCACTCCAGGACCTTGAAATGCTTCTTACGAAGCCACTCCTTCGTTGCCCGGGCGGTGTGTTTGGGATCATTGTCATGCTGAAAGACCCAGCCACGTTTCATCTTCAATGCCCTTGCTGATGGAAGGAGGTTTTCACTCAAAATCTCACGATACATGGCCCCATTCATTCTTTCCTTTACACGGATCAGTTGTCCTGGTCCCTTTGCAGAAAAACAGCCCCAAAGCATGATGTTTCCACCCCCATGCTCCACAGTAGGTATGGTGTTCTTTGGATGCAACTCAGCATTCTTTGTCCTCCAAACACGACAAGTTGAGTTTTTACCAAAAGTTCTATTTTGGTTTCATCTGACCATATGACATTCTCCCAATCCTCTTCTGGATAATCCAAATGCACTCTAGCAAACTTCAGAAGGGCCTGGACATGTACTGGCTTAAGCAGGGGGACACGTCTTGCACTGCAGGATTTGAGTCCCTGGCGGCATAGTGTGTTACTGATGGTAGGCTTTGTTACTTTGGTCCCAGCTCTCTGCAGGACATTCACTAGGTCCCCCCGTGTTGTTCTGGGATTTTTGCTCACCGTTCTTGTGATCATTTTGACCCCACAGGGTGAGATCTTTCGTGGAGCCCCAGATCGAGGGAGATTATCAGTGGTCTTGTATGTCTTCCATTTCCTAATAATTGCTCCCACAGTTGATTTCTTCAAACCAAGCTGCTTACCTATTGCAGATTCAGTCTTCCCAGCCTGGTGCAGGTCTACAATTTTGTTTATGGTGTCCTTTGACAGTTCTTTGGTCTTGGCCATAGTGGAGTTTGGAGTGTGACTGTTTGAGGTTGTGGACAGGTGTCTTTTATACTGATAACAAGTTCAAACAGGTGCCATTAATACAGGTAACGTGTGGGGGACAGAGGAGCCTCTTAAACAAGAAGTTACAGGTTTGTGAGAGCCAGAAATCTTGCTTGTTTGTAGGTGACCAAATACTTATTTTCCACCATAATTTGCAAATAAATTCATTAAAAATCCTACAATGTGATTTTCTGGATTTTTTTTTCTCAATTTGTCTGTCATAGTTGACGTGTACCTATGATGAAAATTACAGGCCTCTCTCATCTTTTTAAGTGGGAGAACTTGCACAATTGGTGGCTGACTAAATACTTTCTTTCCCCACTGTATATATATATGTAACTGCCTCTGTCGCCAGTTTATTTCATGTATTTGCACTTTTTATTATTTAATTTCTTCTGAATTGTACGTTTACAGCAAGACGGAACTAATTATTGGTTCCGCCCGAGTGTTGTCTCCCGAGCGCCTTTAGCGACGCACCGAGGAAACTTTACCGCCAAAAGCGAATTATTTTTCCACTGTTATCGTGTTTAAGTGCATACTTACAAAGAAAGTATACAGAAGAAGATAAAGGACATTTAAAAGGATGTTTAGCACCTCTGTGTGATAAGCAGCAATGAGGTTTGTTGACTATTTATTTTGCTATGAGGGTGTTTGTGTTTACGTGCGTCATTTTTTGGTGTAAAATACACATAAAGTGTCTAGCTGTATGAGCTTGATTATAACGCCAGATGTGTGAGACATGCATATGGCATTATTTTGTTAATGTATTTTTTCTTTCTTTAAACCAGTTCTCACGGGTTGACCAGCATTAAAGCCCTGTATTCAAATCAAGACCTCTTGCCTCATGCCTGTCACTGGAGGAGCTACAGTGAGAACTCATCTGCTCTGCATGAGTAGACGAGGAAGACAGTACCAAAGAGCCGTGATCCATGGACAAGAAGGGACATCTCTACATCCAAGAGTGTGCATCTGCTCCTGACATTTACACAGCCGCAGCATCCACAGAAGAATCCAGGCGTCTTACCATGAATCCAGCTGATGCAAAGAAGCTTAAACTATTTCCCACAAGAGACTGACACATTTTTGCCTTCATATTCATACGGTATAGTTGTGTGTATGTTTAAGTGTTAACTAAGCTACAACCAAGAGACTGAATTTTGCATTTCATAGAACAACGTGATATTGATTTGTGTGAAGTAGATGTGAATATGTTCTAAAAAATAATATTAGTGGTAAAAATAGTATAAATGTGAATAGCTAATGGGAGCTGAATCACTTAGCTACAGGCCAAATTAGATTTAACCCAAATTTAAGTACACCAAGTAACAATGTCAGAGCCTAGTCTTACCTCTGGGAGAAAGCAGGTTAATGTAGGTGAAAGTATAGAGCAGCAGTGCATAGACATGCAACCACAGGCTACTAAAGGCACAAGAGCTAATGACCACACTTCCTCACAAGAACCACGAAGAAGCCAAAGAGACCGAAAGTTAACAGAAAAGGGCCAAGAACTGTACAATGAGCAAATAAGAAGATTTGCTCACCGTTTCACTGTGAGCTATGAGGAGTGGAAGGCTATTGCTAAAGACGCCAAGCAAGCTTTGAGTGGACAATGCTCAAACAACCTGCTACATGAACACATAAGCAAAATAAGTGCTGCCTCAGAGAATCTGAACATTGCTTATGATGAGTTAAGGCGCATAGACAACCCTGACCATGACACACGTCGCAGAATTGACACCTGTGATGCAGTAACCAGGAAGATCATCCAAACTGCAAAAGATCGTTTGGAGACAGCAGATAACGGTGGAGGAGATGAACAACGAGGCAACAGGGCGACATCGTCTATATTCAAGTCTGTAGCCTCAGACAAGATAAGTATCAAATCCCAATGCACTAAGTCCTCTCATGCTCAAAGCAGCTCCAGACATTCAAGTCGAATTTCTGTTAGCAGACAAGATGCCGCTGCTGAAGTTGCTGCCAATGAAGCTACTCTAGAAGTACTACTAGAACAAGAGTGTTGCATTGAGGAATTGGAAAGGCTTGAAGCTGAAGCTGCAGAGAGACAAAAGGTGCTAGATGCAAAGCGGAGACAACTGGAGCGACTAGAGATAGTTAAAAAGTTAAAGGCTGCTAAGGCACGTCAGCGAGTGTATGATCAGAGTGAGTGCTCAGATAAAGAAATAAGCAGTCTACTCCCATCAAAGTGTCTGTATGAAGGAAAAGGAAGAAGTTAAACATGAAATTAATCTGTTGCAGCACCATTCTTCACCACAAGACCGGGCACATTCAAAGCAGGATGACAGCACAGCAGCTCTTGTTAGAGCACTTGCAGAGTCCATCAGTGCAGGTCGTCTTCCTATACCTGAACCAACAATATTCAATGGCGACCCACTCAGATTCAATGACTGGAAGGTTTCATTTCAGACACTCATTGATCGGAAAAACATTCCAGCCGAAGAAAAGATATATTACTTGCGAAAGTATGTGGGTGGACCTGCTAAAAAGGCTATAGAGAGCTACTTCCTGCTTGGTTCAGAGTCAGCCTATCACGCAGCATGGAGGATTCTCGAGGAAAGATATGGAAATCCATTCCTCATAGCCAAAGCATTCAGAGATAAGCTGGAGGCATGGCCCAAGATAAGCTCCAAAGGCAGTATCGAACTTCAAGAGTTTGCTGATTTTCTTCGGAGCTGTGAGGCTGCTATGACTCAGATCAGAGGCCTCAAAGTACTTAATGACTGCAATGAGAACCAGAAGTTACTTGCAAAGCTTCCAGACTGGCTGACCTCGAGATGGAACAGAAAGGTCATAGAAGTGGAGGAAGAAAGTCACACATTCCCAAGCTTCCAGCAGTTTGTAAAGTTTCTCACACGTGAAGCTAAGATTGCAAATAACCCAATAACATCTCTCCATGCTCTGAAACCTGCTGAAGGTGAGCAGATCAAGGTTTTAAAGAACAGAGCTCTCGGAGCAAAGGTACTAGCAACTAACTCAGATGAAAAAGCTTCCTCCACAAGCTGTGTTTTTTGTGAGAAGTCAGGTCACAGTCTATACAAGTGTTGGAAATGTATAAATAAAACCATCTCTGAGCGAGTCAAGTTTGTTCAAGGGATGAAGTTGTGCTTTGGCTGTCTGAAGCCTGGCCATCGCTCAAAGGAGTGTGAAAATAGAAGGATCTGTGATACTTGTGAGAAAGGACATCCAACCTGCCTACACGATAATCGCAGCAAAGAAAGAGGAATGTCAACAAGGACTGATGGAGAAATGGAGAGTGACAAGTCAAGAGAAGGAACGACAGATCGTTCACAAGAGAGAGTGACAAAACCACCACGCGAGGTAACATCTAACAGAGTTATCCAGAATGTTAAAGGCACCCATACATCCTCAGTCATTCCTGTGTGGTTGTCCACTACAAGTAAGCCAAATCATGAAGTTCTTGTGTACGCTCTTCTCGATACACAGAGTGACACGACCTTCATCCTTGAAGAGACAGCAAAGGTGCTTCACACTAAAAATGAACCAGTCCAGTTAAAGCTCTCCACAATGGCTTCAAGAAATACAGTGGTGCCTAGCAGAAGGCTGACTGATCTACAAATAAGAGGATTCTACTCCGATAAGATAATCTACCTGCCAGTAACTTACTCAAGAGAATTCATCCCTGCAAACAGAGATCATATTCCCACACCAGAGACTGCCAAGGCATGGTCTCATCTTGAGCACATTGCAGATGAAATTGCTCCTCTGCAGAGCTGTGACATCGGCCTACTAATTGGCTACAACTGTCCTCAAGCTCTTGTACCAAGACAAGTGGTTGCTGGAGAAGAAAATGAGCCCTTTGCTCAGAGAACAGACTTGGGTTGGAGTGTAGTCGGCTATGGCAACCCATGTCTTGACTTTGGAGATGCCTTTGGAATAAGCCATCAAGTCATTGTGAAGCAAGTGACATCAGCTCTTCCAAATCTCCCAAACGAAGTGCACTATGTCTGTAGAACACAGATCAAAGAAGTAGTCCTTCCAACAGACGTCATCAAGGTGTTGGAATCTGATTTTGTAGAAAGGGCTTCAGAAGATGAACACCTTTCTCAAGAGGATCTCCAGTTCATGTCAATTATGGAGAGTGGCATCAGACTCAAGGATGATGGGCACTATGAAATGCCACTTCCCTTCAAGAAAGGAAGACCAAACTTACCAGATAACAAGGTATGTGGCATCCACCGTCTCAGATGTCTGGAGAAGAAGTTAAAGGGAAATGAGCAGTACTGCAGAGACTATAAGACCTTTATGGATGAGACAATAGCTTCAGAAGACAACCCAGCTGACCACGCCTCAAGGGGTGTCACAGCAGAACAACTCACAGCTTCTAACTGGTTCACAGGTCCAGACCTTCTTTGGCAAAAAGAGCTACCAACTGGAGTTGTCATGGTGGGAGAGATCGAGAGCAGTGACCCAGAGGTCAAGAAAGCTCAGGTTCATGACACTCAGGCAGAAGAAGCAAAAACAATTTTAGATCGTCTACACAAGTTCTCAGACTGGGCAAGAATGGTGAAGGCTGTTGCCAGACTCAAGCGCCGTGCTAAGGAAATCAAAGGTCTCAAGCCAAAGTCCTGTGAGGCCTCGAACTTGGAGGAAAGGAAAGAGGCGGAGCTGACCATAATCAAGATGGTCCAGGAAGCAACTCTCTCTCAAGAAATTCAACGCCTTAGACATCATAAGGAGACAAAGGTCAAAGACAAAGCCAACCAGTTGCACAAACTATGTCCGTTCCTGGATGATCAAGGTGTAATCAGAGTAGGAGGCCGCTTAGCTAATGCTGCCCTACATCCACATGTGAGGCATCCAGCAGTACTTCCTAGAGACAGTCATGTTTCTGCATTGCTCGTCAAGCACTATCATGAGAGCTGCTTTTCCATATAGTCCACTCTATCTTTCAGAAGATTATACAGATTTACCGGATCACCACATACGGTGTATGGTAGGGCCACGGACAGGCAGCTCAGTAGTAGCAGAGTAGTCATCTTTCCCATCGTCAAGGGATGTTCAAAGGTAAGGTCCCTACACTGAGCGGCTCAGTGTAGTATTGGTGCTCCTGTGTAGTTGGTTGTCATGTGACTGAGCGTCTAGACATAGTTGATTTACCTGTTTTCCCCAAGGGGAGGATATGTTTTGACAAGGAACACATTTGGATGGCGTTCAGTCTGCCTCATAATGTCAAGAAACCATCATTTGGTTTTTTTGAAGACAGAGTGGACAGCACCATCACGGGACAAATGAGAAGGTAACCAAGAACAAGGAAGACATTATTAATATGCTGTGCTAGGCCCAGTGATGGTTCACCTCTGCCAGGTAGGGGGGATATCTCTACATCTCTACCCCTAGATGAACACCTGCCCCACCCCACACTGCGGTAGCGTACCCACTGGAATTAACATTCAAGAGAGCATAATAATTAATTAAACAAACATATTTTATTAAAACAATACATCCATTAAGAGAATCTAAAGTACAGTTTACAAAAATATAACGTTAAAAGAGCTTGAAAATCAAGTAAAACCTACTATCAAACTTCTCCAATAATGTAATGTAATTTAACCCACATGTTCATCATATCTGTAAACTATTGTATAAAGAGAGAAAATATTAAGGGAGATCATAAATGTTCTCTAAAGTAGTGGGAATCACTTTATTTTATTTTTTTACAGTATTGACAACACTATTTACATGCACACTGGGCACACACTGGTTGAATCAACATTAGTTCCATGTCATTTCAATGAAATTACGTTGAACCAACGTGGAATGGACATTGAATTGACATCTTGGCTATTCTAAATTATTTTGACAAGCAGTTGCCACTAGTGTACACTGTTGATCAAAGCCTCGAGTAATTAACCTATTTTCGACACAATTTGCTGGAAATGCTCAACGCTTCAAGAAGCTTTGTTTCCCCATCACTAACGTCCAATTGTAGGACGACAGCGTTGCTAGTGCTGTCACTGTCTCTGGAATCAGACACCTGGTCAACTCCGCCCTTCACAAAGATGGCCCCTGTGTGGTGGGAGTTGTAGCCGAATGTGCTGAAGGTGAAGAAATAGAGGCCATTCATGGGTGCAGTGAAGATACCTGTAACAGAGGGGAAGCAGTAAGATATACTGTACTACTACTAGTAGTAATACTACTAGCAGGCCTACTACTAATATGTATCCACTACCCACATTGACACTGCAAGTTCATGCAAGGCCAGAAACCTTGCGTAGCTAGCTAACAGTCTGTCACTAGAAATGAATGTAAGCCCTATCCGACCCAAACATGTCAAATACCGTACCTGTGTTTTTGTTGTAAGCACTTCTGGTGTTTGAGAAGACCCGTTTGAAGACCAGGGTGGTGCCTGTGCATGGTCCTTTGTAGAGCTCACCGGACGTCGCCAAGGTCACCAAAGAGGCAGTGACAGACGGCTACCAGAGAACAAGTGGCACAATACATTATAAAGGTTTTATTTTTTTTATTTTTTTTAATTTAATTTCACCTTTATTTAACCAGGTAAGCCAGTTGAGAACAAGATCTCATTTACAACTGCGACCTGGCCAAGATAAAGCAAAGCAGTGCGATAAAAACAACAACACAGAGTTACATATGGGGTAAAACAAAACATAAAGTCAAAAATACAACAGAAAATATATATACAGTGTGTGCAAATGTAGCAAGTTATGGAGGTAAGGCAATAAATAGGCTATAGTGCAAAATAATTACAATTAGTATTAACACTGGAAAGATAAGATGATGATGTGCAAATAAAGATACTGGGGTGCAAATGAGCAAAATAAATAACAATACGGGGATGAGGTAGTTGGGTGGGCTAATTTCAGATGGGCTGTGTACAGGTGCAGTGATCGGTAAAGTGCTCTGACAACTGATGCTTAAAGTTAGTGGGGGAGATAAGAGTCTCCAGCTTCAGAGATTTTTGCAATTCGTTCCAGTCATTGGCAGCAGAGAACTGGAAGGAATGGCGGCCAAAGGAGGTGTTGGCTTTGGGGATGACCAGTGAGATATACCTGCTGGAGCGCATACTACGGGTGGGTGTTGCTATGGTGACCAATGAGCTAAGATAAGGCTGGGATTTGCCTAGCCATTTATAGATGGCCTGGAGCCAGTGGGTTTGGCGACAAATATGTAGTGAGGACCAGCCAACAAGAGCGTACAGGTCACAGTGGTGGGTAGTATATGGGGCTTTGGTGACAAAACGGATGGCACTGTGATAGACTACATCCAATTTGCTGAGTAGAGTGTTGGAGGCTATTTTGTAAATGACATCGCCGAAGTCAAGGATCGGTAGGATAGTTTTACGAGGGCATGTTTCGCAGCATGAGTGAAGGAGGCTTTGTTGCGAAATAGGAAGCAGATTCTAGATTTCACTTTGGATTGGAGATTCTTAATGTGAGTCTGGAAGGAGAGTTTACAGTCTAACCAGACACCTAGGTATTTGTAGTTGTCCACATACTCTAGGTCAAACCCGTCGAGAGTAGTAATTCTAGTTGGGTGGGCGGTTGCCAGCAGCGTTCGAATGAAGAGCATGCATTTAGTTTTACTAGTGTTTAAGAGCAGTTGGATGCTACTGAAGGAGTGTTGTATGGCATTGAAGCTCGTTTGGAGGTTTGTTAACACAGTGTCAAATGAAGGGCCAGATGTATACAAAATGGTGTCGTCTGCGTAGAGGTGGATCAGAGAGTCACCAGCAGCAAGAGCGACATCATTGATATACACGGAGAAAAGAGTTGGCCCAAGATTTGAACCCTGTGGCACCCCCATAGAGACTGCCATAGGTCCAGACAACAGGCCCTCCGATTTGACACATTGAACTCTATCTGAGAAGTAGTTGGTGAACCAGGCGAGGCAGTCATTTGAGAAACCAAGGCTATTTAGTCTGCCAATAAGAATGCAGTGGTTGACAGAGTCGAAAGCCTTGGCCAGGTCGATGAAGACGGCTGCACAGTACTGTCTATTATCGATCGCGGTTATAATATCGTTTAGGACCTTGAACGTGGCTGAGGTGCACCCATGACCAGCTCGGAAACCGGATTGCATAGCGGAGAAGGTACGGTGGGATTCGAAATGGTCGGTGATCTGTTTGTTAACCTGGCTTTCAAAAACGTTCGAAAGGCAGGGCAGGATGGATATAGTTCTGTAACAGTTTGGATCTAGAGTGTCACCCCCTTTGAAGAGGGGGATGACCGCATCAGCTTTCCAATCTCTGGGGATCTCAGTTGTTACAAAAGAGAGGTTGAACAGGCTAGTAATAGGGGTTGCGACAATTTCGGCGGCTAGTTTTAGAAAGAAAGGGTCCAGATTGTCTAGCACAGATGATTTGTAGGGGTCCAGATCAGCTGTCTGAATTTGTGTGAAGGAGAAGCGGGGGGGCATGGGCAAGTTGCAGCGGAGGGTGCAGAGCTGGTGGCCGGGGTAGTAGTAGCCAGGTGGAAGGCATGGCCAGCCGTAGCAAAATGCTTCTTGAAATTCTCTCTGTGCAGGCCAGACAAGTTTTTCCACACCGATCTCGACAAACCATTTCTGTATGGACCTCGCACTGTCATGCTGAAACAGGAAAGGGCCTTACCCAAACTGTTGCCACAAAGTTGGAAGCACAGAATCGTCTAGAATGTCATTGTATGCTGTAGCATTAAGATTTCCCTTCACTGGAACTGAGGTGCCTAGCAAGAACCATGGAAAACAGCCCCAGACCAATATCCCTCTTCCACCAAACTTTACAGTTGGCACTATGCATTGAGGCAGGTAGCGTTCTCCTGGCATCCGTCAAACCCAGATTTGTCCGTCGGACTGCCAGATGCTCCACTTCACTTCACAATAACAGCACTTACAGTTGACCAGGGCAGCTCTAGCAGGGCAGAAATTTGACAAACTGACTTGTTGGAAAGGTGGCATCCTATGAAGGTGCCACGTTGAAAGTCACTGAGCTCTTCAGTATGCTATTCTGCTGCCAATGTTTGTCTATGGAAATTGCATGGCTGTGTTCTCAATTTTATACACCTGTCAGCAACGGGTGTGGCTGAAATAGCCAAATCCACTAATTTGAAGGGGTGTCCACATACTTTTGTATATATAGTGAATCTCTCAGGTATAGGAGAGACACTTCAGAACAAACTTCCTTTAGATTTGGGGACCATCTATTGTTCCATGTAGTGAATATGTTATTCAATGTGTTTGTATGGGCTAATAGCAGTAAGGCCAAATACAATTGTTCATCAATTATATATATATATATATATATATATATATATATATATATATATATATATATATATATATATATATATATATATTTGTTTTTAGAAGGTAATACCAAGGATCATTTTGCTATTTGATTTTTTATTTTAAGACCCCTTGGAGTATAATATATATATATATACTTCAAGGTGTCTTAAAATTAAAAATCAAATATATATATTATACTTCAAGGGGTCTTAAAATTAAAAATCAAATAGCAAAATGATCCTTGGTATTACCTTCTAAAAACAATTCCATATAGCTTAGTAGAACCCCTCCCCCAGTTTAGACAGGGCTTTGATTCTTATTTAATGGATGTGTTGTTTTAATAAAATATGTTTATTTCATTGATTATTATGCTCTCTTGAATGTTAAATCCAGTGGCTATGCTACTGCATTGTAGGGTGGGGCAGGTGTTCATCTAGGGGTAGAGATACCTAGCAAAGATGAGCAAGGACTGTCCAAAATGTCTTCCTTGTTCCTGGTTACCTCCACACTTGTTCCATGATGGTGCTTTCCTCTTTGTCTTGAAAACAACAATTGATGGTACCTTGACATGAAGAGGCAGACTGAACCTCCACGTGCCCATCCAAATGCGTTCCTTACCCTTCCTTATCTGTTAGTACGTTGCTCGTGCAGTCTTCAAAACAGGAAACGTTCACGACAAGGGACTGTAGCATATGCAAAAGTCGGAATATTTCCTTTGTAGACATTCCCAGGATTTCCCCAGCTCTCTGTCTTGATGCCAGTGAGTTGCAATGTTCCGTCTAAACTGCGCGTGTCCGCGACCGCGCACCTCCTCCAGGAGTGCCACGCAGAAGAAATGCTATGCCGCACAGACACAAGAGATTGAACTTCACTGAGTTCGCCCCCATTAGTTTGCACTATAAAGATCAATGCTTTTTCTGTGATCGAATCAAAATTATTGCAGCCCCTTTTCAATGCAACAAAACAAAACAAATCTAACTTTTCAAGATTGAGTCTATGATTTTGTTGTAGGGAGAGCCAGAGCGCAACCGAGTGAGGGTGGCCCACCAGCGGTCTTTCAATCACCCGCGAGTGAATGCGCTTTTCAGATCAGTTCAGATCAGAGCGCAGAAGCGCGCGTTTGCACGTTTGTTGATATTCTTTGCTAGTTAGCGAGTTATTAGCCCAGTTATAGATCAGTTATAGATAAATATATGTCAGCAATGGGGAGTTACTGCTCCCTACAAGAGCACAAAACGTGTAGGCTACAATTAAAGTTGTCTTTGAAACGCCAGTCAGGTAAAAAGCTTATGTCTTAATTAAAGGGGCAGTGTATTTTGAGACAGGCTAGAATACGCAAAAAAGCCAATATGCAGAGGAGTAGCCTACATTGTCTAATTTTCTGTATGGTAATAATAATTAATTGCATTTTGTAAAGTGGTTTCTTGCATCATACAACATAATACAATGCAATTTAAAGCCACCTATTTGGCCCCACGTAAAAAATCATAAATTCATGTCAAGCCGTTCAAAATGTAAAAATGTTTTAAAAAGTTGAATGCAATGGAGGCCTGCATTGAACACCTCATACAGGTTACACTAGGCTATATCATAGAAATCAACATCTATTTCCATGTGAAAATGTTATGGGATTTGCTTCATTGGTTTTGTTGGTAGGCCTACATTATGGTCAAAAAGCCCATGTGTGTGTGCGTGTGTGTGTTTGTTCTCTCTGTGTGTATATGTGTGTTATGTGTGTGTGTTTGCACTCTGTGCTGTGTGTGTGTGATCCTTCTGACTCTTAAATAATGTGTTCTCCCTTTCTCTTGCTCCAGAATGCATAATGGAGGAGAGGTGCCAAGGCTTTGGAATGTCTTGACATGAGAGAGGCCTTGGATTGAAGCAGCTCAAACAGGCTCCAAGTCAGGCACCAAAATGCCCCAAACAGTCCCCTTTTACAGTTCATTAAGGACGCAACACTTTATTATATACAGTACTTAAAACATGCAAGGATAAATGAATGGAGACTTTCTTTGCAACATGGGTGCTGTTATCTCTGAGACAGACATACAGTCAAATCTAAAAATGTCTTTATCATAGCATGTTAGGGTGCAACTTATAAGCACTTAGTATTAGCCATATACAGAATCCCACTGTTTGACCAACTTTGGACAAACAATGTTCCAATGACTTCGGACATTAATTAATTCATGTTCATTCATGATTTATAAAGGAAATAAGTACAGTATTTAAAAAGAGAGATGGCCCATTAATGTAAAGTGTAACCAAGATAATGACACCAAGATAAGGTTATGGAAATTATATCCCCAGAATCACACCAAGAGCCATCATAAGACCAAAGCAATATGAACCACATATATAGTGGTAATGCAATAATAATGTATATAGTGCTATTGTAATAGTATATAGTGGTAATGTAATAATATATAGTGGTAATGTAATAACACATAGTGGTAATGTAATAATATATAGTAGTAATGTAATAATATATAGTGGTAATGTAATAATATATAGTAGTAATGTAATATTATATAGTGGTAATGTAATAATACATAGTGGTAATGAAATAACACATAGTGGCAATGTAATAATTTATAGTAGTAATGTAATAATATATAGTGGTAATGTAATAATATATAGTGGTAATGTCATAATATATAGTGGTAATGTCATAATATAGTGGTATTGCCATTATGCCCTTCAGCAGTATATTCCCCAACAAAAAACCTGCTCCCCGGGCACCGATGACATGGACGTCAATTAAGGCAGCCCCCTGCACCTCTCTGATTCAGAGGGGTTGGGTTAAATGTGGAAAACACATTTTGGGTGAATGCATTCAGTTGTGCAGCTGACTAGGTATCCCCTTTCCTTTCCCAGATTCCCCAGTGTTTGGCTGTGGAGGAGCAACACAATCCCTCTGACCCTCTAAGCATAACATAACCCAACTGATCCCCTGGTCACATGCCCTGGGAGGTGGCAGCCAAGGTCTTGGAGAAAGAAGCCTTGGGATTGGAGGTGTTCGAACAGGCTCCAAGCCTAGAACATTCCCCTTTTTACGGTTCCAGGTTCCTGACCTTCTCTGCTTCAAGTGTAATACACAGTACAAACTACAGAGAAATGAATATAAACATAGAGGAATTATTTGAGAAAACAAGTCAGGAAATAATGAATGATGAGAAAATGTTATGGGCATACAATAAAGAGAATATGGGAGAATGTCAAGATGCAGTCAGTGGAGGTCACTGTAGGACATATCTCCATCACTAACACAACCATCTAGGTATCGCATGGTACAATTGGGGAAACCAAAACTCTTTTAAAATTGTTATTATTAGTCCCTACCATGGAAAAACTTTGAGGGATGAGAACCTGGACCAGAAATAGAAACTATTATTCATAGTTTACTGTGAGGTCTGACCTGTCTGACTTCAGGAGTATATCTATACATAGCAGCTTGGTTGGTTGAGTGGATTTATAAAAGGGTCTGTCAAACAGGAGTCAGAAGGGAAAGGAAGGAGATACCTGACCCTGTAGAGAGTGGGGAAGAGAAAACTGCACTAAGATCACACACAGTCAATAGGACAGCTACAGCTGAGAGCCACAACATATGCTGGGACACGGATACCACTGTATGATTTTCTGTTGTATTTATCCACAAAAACCTGTGTCAGGTAAGTGACTTGAGGCTTTTTTAGTGTGGCAACACATTTGTGTAGTGTTTTTTTATTTTATTTGTTTGATTTAATAGTAAGCTGTGTTTGTAGGGAGACACTGTTGGACATTTGTAGAGATAAAGACTGTTGTTGTTGGAAGCGATGGCTTTATCTGGACCATGCTTCCAGAGGGGTTTGGAAGCTCTACGGAGACAAGATGAAGCATTTAGAGGGGATAAACACAATATAGATGGAGAGGGAGAAGAGCGTGCAGGGGATGTGAAAGAAAAGGATTGTGGGGGTAAGGTGAACACAAAAGAAGAAGAGAAAGATGATGAAGCATTTAGAAGGGAGGGAAACAGCAAGAAAGATCTAGAGAGAGAGACAACTGAAGAAGAGGAGGATGACGTTCAAGAAGTGAAAGAACTAAAAGAAGAGTGGACAGTTGTTAGAGGGCAGAAAGGTGGAATAGAGGATGTGGATTCAATAAGGGTATACGGCAGAGATTCCTATACAAGAGAAATGTTCCAAACACTGCAGCAGCTCAGGGACTCCTCTCTCCTCACTGACCTGACTCTGAGCACTGAGGATGGGCAGCGTCACAACGCGCACTCCCCTGTCCTGGCTGCTGTCAGCTCCCTCGTACACCAGAGACTGCAGGAGAGGGATGAGGAGATGGAGAAGAGGAGGGAGAGGAGAGATATTGACATGTATATAAAGACAGCGATATCCATCAGTCTGGGTCCTGAAGTGGGGTGTGTGGGGCTGGCAGGGGTGCTGGAGTTTGCCTACACTGGGACCATAGCAGCTCTGAACAGAGAAACACTGGCCCAGATACAGACTGCAGCTACAACACTAGGGGTCCCCAGAGTTCTAGAACTCTGCAGTGAAGAGGAGGAGAAGATGAAGAGGGGAGAGAAGAAGAGGGCAGAAGAAAAGAAGAGATCTGCTGAAGAACAGATGAAGGTCAGTCTTCAGTCCATCAGACAGTTGTGGGCAGAGAGAGTGGGCTGTGATGTGGAGCTGGAGGTTGGTGGGACATCATTTCATGGTGAGTAGACTGAAGTAAAAATACATCACAACTATGTACTGTTGAATGATAGAGGAGACAATTTATTCATGGGGGTTCGTCCAGGATCAAGCTAAATAACCCATGCATGCTTATGATGGTAATAATATTGATTTTGAGCATGTGATGTTAAATGTGATGTTAAAGGTCCAATGCAGCATGTTTTCTTTTATATTAATATCAAATCATTTCTGGGTAACAATTAAGAACCTAACTGTATTTGGTTTAAATTAAAATGGTCAACAAGAAACAAAAATATATTCTTAGCAAAGATCAATTTCTCAAGCAAGAATTTAGCTGGACTATTTGGAGTGGTCTGAGTGGGGAGGGGAAAACAGAAAATTAGCTGTTATTGACAGAGAGCTTTGAATTCACTTTCGTATTGGTTTATTAACTAATTTACCACCCGGTGATGTCACCAGGCAGGACAAAACCCCATCACACCAAAACAGACAGAAATTTCAGGTGGTCTTTTCAAACAGCTCTTACACTAAAATGGCATTATCATAATTTTCACAATTTCACAGTATTAATCGAACCTCATAGTGTAGAATTACACACTGAGTGTACAAAATGTTAGTAACTCTTTCCATGACATAGACTGACCAGGTGAATCCAGATGAAAGCTATGATCCCTTATTGATGGCACTTGTTAAATCCCCTTCAAATAGTGTAGATGAAGGGGAGGAGACAGGTTAAAGAAGGATTTTGGCACAATTGAGACATGGATTGTGCCAATCAGAGGGTGAATGGGCAAGACAAAAGATTTAAGTGCCTTTAAACGGGGTATGGTAGTAAGTAGGTGCAAGGCGCACCGGTTAGATTGTGTCAAGAATTGCCACACTACTGGGTTTTTCATGCACAACAGTTTCCCGTGTGTATCAAAAATGGTCCACCACCCAAAGGACATCCAGCCAACTTGACACAACTGTGGGAAGCATTGGAGTCAACATGGGCCAACATCCCTGTGGAACGCTTTCGACACCTTGTAGAGGCTGTTCTGAGGACAACTCAATATTAGGAAGGTGTTTCTGATGTTTTATACACTCAGTGTGTATAAAACACTAGAAAATCACGTTTTTGACTGCACTGGGCCTTTAAATGCAGTGTTTTCCCTAAGCACCGGTTGTCGACTAATCAGCCAATAACAGATTCATTGTCAGCCGGTTTCATTTTCCACTTCATTATTAAGGCTTCGTTTCATTTAAAGTTTCAATTCGCTAGTCAGAAAAGTCTGTATATAGAGTACCACAGTATGAGTCATAATACCCATACAACCTAACAGTCAAACAGGGAAATTGTTTTTTTCTTAGGCTTTTGCCAAAATAAACTACATTGAAAGAGTAGACTAGATTTAGTTGTTGCCCCAATAAAAGTAATTTTAAGGGCAGACTAAACTTGTTTTTCTGACTAGATTACTAATCTACCGCCTTCCCTCAGTCCCACCCACAGTGATTGATTGACAGGCCGAACTGTTAAAGGGATAGTTCACTCAAATTACAAAATTACACAATGGTTGTCTTACCCTAAGTATCCACAGCAGCAGAGCCAATAAAATACATAATTTGAAGAACAAAAATAATTGTGGCAATTCATATCTTGCAGTAAATATGACTTAAATCTCAATAGAAGAAAGGTTTAATGTAAAAAAGGTTATCTTACTTAGAAAGTAGGTCTGATCATATAGGTCTAGGCTTTGACGTTATCCAAAACAATTAACAACACACTGAAGTCATATATTTTCAGTAAAATTTTATTGCAAAGTCATTTTAAAGCCATCATTGTAAAGTCATTCAATCATTTAGCTGTGTAGTTTGAATGGAATCAATGCATTAGAATGTACCAGAGGCCACCAAAATAGAGCTTGTGCTGCAAAATAAAATCACCCCAGGACCACCCCCCCAGCCTGGAACTCATTGGCTGGCTTTTCTTTTTGGCTGGCTACTCCATGTACTTACAGAAAACACTGTAAAAAAGAATAATAGGATGATATATATTAATATTATTAGTATATTAATATATAATAACAAAATAATAATATTAAATATGAATTGTATATTTCTTTGTTAATTGTTGGGGACTCATCTGGGATCAAAACAAATTGTAATATTATGCCTTTTGTCTTACATCTGAATTCATAAGAGTCATGATAAACCAGATGTGGAAGTAGTCTATTTATGAGATAACTACAATAATCAATTTCCTCTTCTCTCTCCTGACTCAAGTCCACAGAGTGCTCCTGTCTGCCAGTAGTGACTACTTCCGGGGAATGTTCACCAGCGGGATGAAGGAATCCCAGCAGCCCCGTGTGGCCCTTCCCTTCCTGGAGGCCTCTGAGCTGGAGGCCCTGATTGACTGCTCTTACAGCGGGTCCCTCCCCCTCTGCTGGGGACGTGTCTTTGAGATCACCTGCATTGCCTTCCAGCTCCAGTTCCAGCCCGCCCTCTTGCTGTGCCTTGACTTCCTGGAACAGGAAATGGACGCCCACTCCTGCCTGGACGTGGCATCTTTCGCTGAGGCTTATGGGATAACGGAACTCCTCGAAGTGGCCAACGACTTTGTCCTGAGACACTTCCAAAATGTGGCAGCCACCCCTAAATTCCAAGACCTGCCAGTTAAGAAGCTTAGAAAATACCTGAAAAGCAACTCCCTCTTTGTACCCTCAGAGCTTGTGGTCTTCAAGGCAGTAGTGGTCTGGATCGAGGCCTGTCCCAGTCAAAGGCTTAAATTCACGAAAGAGCTGGTGAAGAACATCCACTTTCCCCTCATGACTTTCACGGAGTTCAGTGAAGTTAAAACCGCAAAACTGTGGACTGAATGCAACATGAAACATCTCTACCTGACTATACTGGAGGACTTTCGCTCCTATCACGTTACACCTTGGAGCCTGTGCAGGGTCTACCAGCCCAAGGACAGTCTAGTCTTGGTGGGTGGAGACCAGATCTCTGCCGACTTTATCCGGCGATCCCCCAGCCGAGAACTGTGGTTCGGAAACTCTCTGAGGAACTACACAGGCATTGTGAAGACAGTTGAGTGGAGGTTGCTGGGAGAGATGCCAAAGCCACCAAGGTTAAGTCACGAGGTGGCTGTGCTCGCAGGGAAGTTGTACGTGCTCGGGGGACAGAATTATAAAGGAATGCTTGCCGTTTTAAACTCAGTCTACAGGTGAGATAAGAACTTTGGGTTTTGTATCTACTAACGAATGAGTCCTTTAGGTATTAATATTTTTACATATTTATGTTTTTACATTATTTTCTTCCTTCATCTCTCATTCTTTATGTTCTTTCAGATATAATCCGCTTCAGGACCGCTGGGAGAGATTGGCCGACTTGCAGGAGAAAAGGTGTAATTTTTCTGTGGTTGTTCTGGACGAGATTATATATGCCATTGGAGGGTACATTGATCCAGAAACTAACCTGGATAGTGTGGAGCGCTACTGTCCAAATACAGATTCTTGGAGGTAAGGTTTTTCTTTGGTAACTCAAAAAGGAATGGTATCACAGAATCGCTTGCGGTAGTTAATTGTTCCATTGGAAATGGTATGTAACTTATTAAGTACAACTTTGTTTCTTTGTTGCTATCTTTACCAAATGTGGCATTCCCTGTTAGCTTTGCCCAACCCTTGGACATGACCTTGAGTTGCCATGCTGCCACATTGTTGGATGGAGAGATCTTCATCTCAGGGGGGTTCGACTGCAGGTACCAGTGTCTGGTGTCCATGTTCCTGTACCATCCTGAGAGAGGAACAACCTACCTGGCAGAGATGAGCCAACCTCGAGCCCATCACTGCATGGAGACTTTAAACAATCATCTTTATGTGGCTGGAGGAGTCACTGTTGATGAAAACATGACGTCTATCGACCAGCTGGCCTGTGAGGTCTACGACCCTGTTAGTGACTCCTGGAGTGCCCTCACACCCCTGGCCGTCTCCCATGTTAGAGCAGCCTCTGTGGTTCTGGAGGGGAAGATCTATGTGCTGGGAGGATACTGCCAAGAGGACTACAGGGAGACCAGACTGGTGCATCGTTATGATCCCACCAACCAACTTTGGGAGAATATCGGCGAGATACCCGGACCTAACACTGACATAAGAGCCTGTTTGCTCCACCTGCCCAAACACTTGAGACAATGAAAAATCACTATACATCCCATAACACCACACTAAATATTATGCCACTACATGACCTACACCTTACTCCACCCAACTCTTATAAATTATGAATACTGAGTATACCATCCATCTAGCTAACACCAAGCTATATTTTCAGTTTTGCAAATCATTTATTTTGTATATATTTAGCTCACATCATTTCAAATCAATAATAAAATGATATATAAATGTTCTCTACTGTCTAACAGCTAACTGAACCAGCTGGCGGAATTGCTTATTTTCAATAGGTAAATTCAAGGTAGATGTACAAGTTCATGGTGAAAATCAAGCTATTTAGCTAGCCAGCTAGCTACTTTTTGGCATCTGCTTTAGTGTCACATTCTAGGGCTTGGGTAATAAATTAACTATCATTAGCTAGTTCCAAATGTATAATCAATTGCCATAGCCAACTTATGTAATGTAACATTGATCTTACAAGCATTTATTTCAATGGATGAGGATGTTAATATTGTTTTAACACTGTTTTAACACTTTATGTAGCATGTGCCATACTTTAATCACTATATTCACAAGGACACCAGTTAAGCAACTTAAACATGTTTATTTCTCTCCATGTGCAGGCTATAAGTGAATTATTATTAAAAAACAGGAAGGGCATTACAATTTCAGGGTGGCTTCATGTCCTCTTGGGAAATTAGAAACTGGGAAGTGGGAAGTCATAAGTCTAACATGAATGTGTTCACTTGCCTTTGAAGTCTGAAAAATTACTCAACCAATAAGATTTTAGCTAGCTTATCAACATTGCTAATAATAAAGTTAGCTAGCTTGCTTAACATTGACATATGATCAAACTAGCTACATTTGTCTACATTTCTCCAAAAACGTGTGACTTTTCTGTCCTTGCATTTATGGCTGTGTAAGTTGTCATTACATCATATATCAATAAGACATTTAACTTGAACCCTGTATGAATCCTGGATCTAGCTGTTGGACAGTTTTTTGTATAAAGATATCAGAAATGCAAGGTAACTATGTAACATTTCGTGTCTCCTTATGTAACAGGGTGAAAACAGTTTTCATGGGCACACAAATCCAAAATGATGTAGGCGATTGCAAAATAGAATGCTTCTAACCAAAAGAGTCACCTTACCTTGATACTTAAAACCTAAATCGATACTGTCATTTACATGGTTCTTCAATAATTAAGCATTATACTTGTTGGATGGCATTTAGTGTCCAGCTGATTAGTTACACCGTGATATTTTTACACATCATCATCTGATCCAGGAAGGAATTTTCCGAATGACAGTCAAGTGACCAACAGCTGTTGGGATAGTGCATGTGCAACAACAGCCCAAGTACTGGAAAAAAAGGTGTTTGCCAGAAAAGTCGAGAATATTTTGGTGTCTCATTCGTTATGCTGGTGAAGACAGTTGTGCCTGGATCCACGTTGGATCAAATATCCCTTTGCGAATTGATGTTGATCATCTGTTGTTGTCTGATTGATTTACAGCAAGGTCTCATTAGATTTAACAAACAAAGCATCAAGTTCATGAATTCATGTTTTCATATGTTTTTGTGCCTCGGATTGGACACCTAGTCTATTGTGCGCAATTGTATAGGATAGACTTTTGCTAAACACCCAAAGCTCTTCCTAATAAAGCTGCAATATGTACCTTTTTGAGCGACCCGATGAAATTCACATAGAAATGGGAGTTATAGATCTGTCATTCTCATTGAAAGCAAGTCTAAGAAAAAAGTATGAGAACATTTATGAACTCACTACTGTAAGTCACTCTGTATAAGAGCCTCTTCTAAATGACTAAAATGTCAATGTAAATGTAAGAAGCGGTAGATCTGTTGTATGTGTGTTATTTCGTTTTTGCATATTTTACTTTGTTTTGTACACCAGCTTCAAACAGGGTTATGGAAAATGTATTTCACAGCGGATTAGATGGTACAATTATTCTCTACACTATACTTGCTTGTTTTGTCACATAAACTGAAATTAGGCAAACTATTAGCATTTTTGCAACCAGGAAATGGTGGAGAGATTTCTGCATGGTGCATCTTTATTCTAGATATAATGACAACAAATTATACTGAACCAAAATATTAACTCAACATGCAACAATTTCAAAGATTTTACTGAGCTACAGTTCATATAAGGAAATCAGTCAATTGAAATAAAATATTTAGACCCTAATCTATGGATTTCACATGACTGGGCAGGTGTGCAGCCATGGGTGGGTCTTGGAGGGCATATGCCCACCCACTTGGCAGCCAGGCCCACCCACTGGGGAGCCAGGCCCAGCCAATCAGAATTAGCTTTCCCCCACAAAATGGCTTTATTACAGACAGAAATACTCCTCAGCGCAGCTTTTGGCTGTACTCAATCTCTGACACTAGCACCTCTCAGTCTCACAAAAAAATCATAGATCTTTTGAGTTGCGCCACTGTGTTTCATGGTACGGTGTTGTATATTCTCATGGGCTTTAACGGGATGATTTTTACCATACATGGTTAATTAGGGGTGTTTCGAAATGCAAATAGCCAAAGTATTGCACGAGCACTGAGGCTGAAAACAATTGGTATTTATCATCAGTGGAGGCTGCTGAGGGGAGGACGGCTCATTATAATGGCTGGAACAGAGTATTTGATACCTTTCCACTAATTCCGCTCCAGTCATTACCACAAGCCCGTCCTCCCCAATTAAGGTGCCACCAACCTCTTGTGTTATCAATGGTTATCTCTTACAGGTGTGAGTATGATGCTCTTACGATTGTTTGATAAATCACACTTTTTCTATGTGTACAAACATTCTAAATTCAGTTCGTAAGTAGTATTTTAAAATAGTTTCTACGCAATATTTATAAATGAGGCCCCTGGTGTAGTTATCTCAAGTACCCAAAAAGGCCACTAAATGTCATACAATCAGATAGGAATACAAATACTAGATAGTACAATACATATAGATGTATTTCTAATAGAACAAAAGCCATGTAAAAAATTATCAAAGGAAGTGTTAGTATAAGGAACCCATACTCTCAAAGAGAGCAATACAGCCGAGAAGCAGGAAAGAAAGAAAACACACACAGAACACTATAAACATACAGAACCAGGAGAAATCTAGAAAACAACTAGATAAAGGTTCAAGGGGAACTGCAACATCTGATTTGGCCTTGTTTTTTGTCTTGCTCCTTAAGAAATGCTGACGGCCATGACAGGTGCCAAATGTGAGTTGGCTTGGGGGTGTGGTTTGATGTGGGTGTTTCTTGTGTGTGTCCTGGCCACCACAAAGACACAGCCGTATGTCATAATCTTGCCCGCAGCAGTTTCCTCCCACTCAATGACAACAAACAAACCTCCTGCAGGTTGAGTTCAATAACAACAGGCAGATGTGTGGTGAGATGCTGGAGGAAGCTTTGAGTAGGTCAGCAGCCCACAGAGTAATATGAGCTGAATGCAATTGCTGAATTTATGTAGATATTCTAAACTAATTGTTTTAATAACTTTCAAATGTAGTAACAGGTCAATGTAGAATAATCAACCCTTTACATAATACCATAGAAGCAGTGTTCTGCTAATATAACACTGTGCACCTTTCATTGTAATTTCCAGCCGATACAGATCAGATTAGAGACATCAGTATCAAGCCCGTCTGTCAGTCTGGACTTCATCACATCATCTTACATGTCTCCATGTGCTGGCTCCATACATGTTTCTGTGAACACATACACACATAGTCACTGTTCTATTACCAATGACAGTTAGGATAGGTAATATCTGACACACAAACAGGTACTATGCTGAAGTTTAAACAGGTCAGATAAAACCTACCAAATTATTGTATCCCCATCAAACGACCGAGGCTGGCGTCTGGCAAAAGCATCTACAGTCCTCTCCATCTGTAGAACAGGTTTCCCGAGTGGCGCAATGGTCTATCTCTAACTGCCACTAGAGATCCTGTTTCGAATCCAGGCTCTGTCGTAGCCGGCCGCGACCGGGAGACCCATGAGGCGGCGCACAATTGGCCCAGCGTCGTCCAGGGTAGGAGAGGGAATGGCTGGCAGGGATGTAGCTCAGTTGGTAGAGCATGGTGTTTGCAACGCCAGGGTTGTGGGTTCGATTCCCACGGGGGGCCAGTATGAAAAAATTAAAAATAATGTATGCACTCAGTAACTGTAAGTCGCTCTGGATAAGAGCGTCTGCTAAATGACTAAAATGTAAATGTAGAAATAGGCAGAGCTGAGGCAGAGTTCATCAGTGACACATGGAATGAAAAGTGTGTTGCAAATACTGGACATTCCTGCTGTACTGTATTATTAGTAATCACCTTCAGCCCCACATTGTGGATGTGTTGAGTGCCAGGTCTCTCTCCATTCAGAGACGTCAGTATCAAGCCTGTCTGTCAGTCAGGACATCACATCATCATGCAAGTCTCCCAGTGCTGGCTCCATAGATGCATCTGTGAACACATTCACCAGTCACTGTTCTATTACCAATGGCAGTTAGGATAGGTAATATCTGACAAACAAACATATACTATATTGAAATTTGAACAGGTCAGACTAAACCTACCATTGGTGAACAGGCAAGAGGTAAGGTCTTTGCCAGCGCCCCATTGATGGGCATGGCAGCGTAGATCAGCTCCTGGCCCCTCATCAAAGATAGTGGTCGGTCACACACAAACAGTGCACTGATTACATTATCAATGGTGGTTATGATTAGCATGGTGGAACCAACCTGATTGATGCATTCACCTTTCGATTTCACTTCAGATATCATTATACAGTATGTGAAGGGAAATGGAATGGTAAATGCAGCAATCAGGCTGGTTCCACCAGGCTAGGCAATGAAAGTGAATTGGGACAAAACTCTAAACTGTTTTGACCTTTGACCAGGTAAAACGTGACCAACCTGATTCAGGTGTCCTCCCTGTTCCATTTGTAGGAATGCTCACAGCGAGGGCATGTCTGCGAGATGCTGAGGGTCCCCTTGCTGGTCTTCTCTATGTTGCATGTTTGGCTGCAAACTGGACATCTCTCAAATAACTGCAGCAGGTAATCCTCATAAACAATGTACTTCCTCATCTTCTGAGGTGGTGTTTACTGGGAGGACCTGTGACAGGCTGATACAATAGACAGCCAAGAGCTGAATTGCATTTTGTTATAAAAAAAGGACAAAGATTGTTGATAATGCACTTCACAACCAAAATGACTTGACTACTTGTATCTGCTTGGCTGGGTAATTAACCTACTAGTTTATCCCCATATGGAAAATAATCATAATCAAATAAAAATCTTTAATGGCAGAAGAAGATTATTTGTACAAAAATCGAATAAGTATCTGGTAAGATTGTGTATGTTTTGCCTTACTGTACTGTATGTCATTTGTGTATTGATATACTCTATGTGTTAACGTATATGCCTTATGTGGAAAATACAACTGAATACATAATTGTGGTGATTGTCCTACATAGATATGATATGAAGTATGTGAGACAAAATAAATTAATTATATGAGTCCTCTATGAATATTATAAGAAAAGCATATGTTCTGACAATGTAACCTCTACAAAATAAAACATTTCCTAATAGGTTTCATATTGTTTTTATAAGTCAACATACACTGAGTGTATAAAATATGAAGAACACCTTCCTAATGTTGAGTTGTACCCCAGTTATGAGTTTTGTATATCATTTTATATTGTATGTAATGTATATATACATTTTCATTTTCAGGTATGAGTTTCCACGGTTAGAAAACACATGCATTTTATAATAAGTTTATAATACTTTTTATTTGTTCCTATATACATGTGGCATGTTACAATGTAAGAATGAAATAAAACCTTAACCAGTCCATTATAAGGGAAATTATGATGAACAGTCAGGCAAACTGTTAAGTATAACATATTTATTAACAGATGACGACGCCCTGTTGATGATGCCAAACAGTCACTCATACAGTGTCTACACAGTGCTGGAAATCTTTCATCTCAAAAAACGAATCTCTACCAAACAAGGATGATGGCCCTTAGTAAATGTTTCCCCGAAATATTTCCACCATTGTAGTATAGTGCATAAAAAATACATCTAGATTGAAAAATATGTCTACTGTATGGATGCCATGTTTAAAGTAACTGTCCAGTGTTTCCAGATTTATATTTAATATGATCTATAATTAATTACAATATGAGTGAAAAGGTTTTCATTCCAAGTGTTTTATTTATTAAGTACAATATGTTAAAAAACTGCTTTTCTGTGTTGGAATGATTGCGTTGTACCCCAACAACAAAAAAATTGTCATGCAAGTAGACCACTGATTGACCAGCTCATCCTCTGTGAGGAAATAGCATTATTTTTTTTCTGCTTAAATACAAGTTTGAGGTGGGTAAAAAAAAGAAAAAAATACTATTTATTTTCCATTTAACCTTTATTTACAGTGCCTTGCAAAAGTATTCATCCCCCTTGGCGTTTTTCCTATTTTGTTGCATTACAACGTATAATTTAAATTGATTTTTATTTAAATGTCATGTAATGGACATAGACAAAATAGTCCAAATTGGTGAAGTAAAATGAAAAAAATAAGTTGTTTCAAAAAATTCGAAAGAATAAATAACGGAAAAGTGGTGCATGCATATGTACTCACCCCCTTTGCTATGAAGCCCATAAATAAGATTGGGTGCAACCAATTACCTTCAGAAGTCACATAATTAGTTAAATAAAGTCCACCTGTGTGCAATCTAGGTGTCACATGATCTCAGTATATATACACCTGTTCTGAAAGGTCCCAGAGTCTGCAACACCACTAAGGAAGGTGCACCACCAAGCAAGTAGCACCATGAAGACCAAGGAGCTCTCCAAACAGGTCAGGGACAAAGTTGTGGAGGAGTACATATCAGGGTTGGGTTATAAAACATATCAGAAACTTTGAACATCCCACAGAGCACCATTAAATCCATTATTTTAAAAAAGGAACTAATATGGCACCACAACAAACCTGCCAAGAGAGGGCCGCACACCAAAACTCACGGACCAGGCAAGGAGGGCATTAATCAGAGAGGCAACAAAGAGACCAAAGATAACCCTGAAGGAGCTGCAAAGCTTGGAGTATCTGTCCATAGGACCACTTTAAGCCATACACGCCACAAAGCTGGGCTTTACGGAAGAGTGGCCAGAAAAAAGCCATTGCTTAAAGAAAAAATAAGCAAACACGTTTGGAGTTCAACAAAAAGCATGTGGGAGACTCCCCAGACATATGGAAGAAGGTACTCTGGTCAGATGAGACTAAAATTGAGCTTTTTGGCCATCAAGGAAAACGCTATGTCTGGCGCAAACCCAACACCTCTCATCACCCCGAGAACACCATTCCCACAGTGAAGCATGGTAGTTGCGTAGAAGAGTAGAAGTTTTCTGTTTTTTTGTCTTATTTCTTGTTTGTTTCACAAAAAAAAGTATTTTGCATCTTCAAAGTGGTAGGCATGTTGTGTAAATCAAATGATACAACCCCCCCCCAAAATACATTTTAATTCCAGGTTCTAAGGCAACAAAATAGGAAAAATGCCAAGGGGGGTGAATACTTTCGCAAGCCACTGTAACTAGGCAAGTCAGTTAAGAACAAATTCTTATTTACAATGACGGCCTAAAATGTGCATTGTCAACAGATAATGAAAATAGTAATAACAGATCATGAAGCTCTGAGTAATGAACAGTTTTTCAACACAGTTTGGTGAAAGCCCTGAAGCCTTCAGAAAGCCTTGGTTTCCCATCACTAGTATAGTGATAAATAATTAGATTTTAATGATAACATATTCGCTTAGGACTGAAACTGGATGAATACAACAACCATTTCCCTGTCACTAACAAATACAGTCGCAGTCATTCACTCGAAAGGCAAGGCACACTGGGAAATATGCAAATAAGGCTTTACACTAAGCAGTGTGTTAATTTAACACTGAAAAGTGTGAACCCATGTAGACACTGGACCATTAACACTCTCAGTGTTGATTTAACACTGGTGAATTTGCTGAATTCACAGGATTTACGCACCAGCCAAGCTTCTGGGCGAGTGTGATGGTTCCCCTTTGATAAGGTATCAGTGAACACCACCAGTGAACACCACCACAATTAACACTGAGTTAGTGCAACATTGTAATGCACTGGTGTTGGAAAGTATCAGCGTTAAAAGAGCAGCACTTTAGAAAGTGTAAATTCAACACTTTCTGGTGGTTCTCATGTAAATGCTTAAAAGGGGAGACATTGAACACCCACAGTGTTCACTTTATCGATCAAATTTAGCTGTGTAGTTGTTGCAAAAGCGCATTTTCACTGGCTGTCCACTGGGGCATATTCATAACTCAGATTCTGTTGCAAAACGGGGAGGGACCTACCTGAATTTTTTCTCTGTTTGAATCCATTTGGTTCGTAAAAAAGTTTCTGTAATGAATATAACCCAGGTCGCAAAATCAATGATTGATAGGCAGCTTAACCCTTAGCCTACAATTTCCGCGCCCCCGCGGAAATCAAATGAACAACATAATAACATCCCCATCAAAATGTGTCTGTTTAAACTTCTTCAGTTCAATTGTTACCGGGTTAAAATACATGTATACATTTGTGAACAGCCATCCACAACAACCACAATCCGTGAAGTGCAAATAAATGAGAGAGCAGCAGTGTGCTATGTAGCCTAGGTATCAACAATCAGTGATATCAATATCGCCCCATAGGCTACACCACTGCTGTTGTCAGATAATCTTTGGATGCCGACAGCAGTCGCACCATTGGAAGACATAGCTGTTGCTGATGTGTCTGAATTAGAGGTACAATGGGACCTTGGAGAAGAGTAGCGCAGATTACGAGTACATACTGGTGATCTGTGACTATTCCACCCAATTCCCTGAAGCCTTCCCTCTCTGTTCCATAAACACTTCCAAAATAATCAATTGTCTTGTTCAGCTCTTCTTTTGTGTAGGAATCCCAGATGAAATCCTGACGGACCAAGGGAAAAACTTCACCTCGCGACTGATGGTTCAACTCCACCAACAGCTGGGCATCAAAGGCTGAAGGACCACTCACTACCATCCCCAAATGGATGGGCTCGTTGTGAGGTTCAATCAAACGCTCAAGAACATGCTGAGGAAGTTTGTGGCTGACACTGGTAAAGACTGGGATAAGGGGTTACCCTTGCTGCTTTTTGCTTACAGGGAGGTGCTTCAGCAGGACCAGCTAGACAGTGGCCGTCATCTTCATCGTCATCTTCATCATCCTCTCAGGAGGGACAGAGTGGAGTATCTCACAACGTTCCCTTAGTAATCCACCTACGAAGCCTTGTGAATACTGGTTGAAAATGGCTACCGTTGATCATTAACGCAAGACACACAGATATTGGTGCTCATTGGCTGGCTGGCTCACGCACTCTCTCTTCTCTCTATCTCACTCTCTATCTCTCTCTCTCTCTCTCTCTCTCTCTCTCTCTCTCTCTCTCTCTCTCTCTCTCTCTCTCTCTCTCAGTTCATTGCTGGAGTTCCATTTCCTTCCCAATTCAGGCTTTTCACAACTGTTTAAAGTTTGATTACTGTAAGAGAGAGTTTAAGAACTAAGAAATCCCTACGATTACATAAGCAGAATAATATTAAAATGTATATAATTTCATGAAGCAAATAACACTCTTTGGAAAGAGGTCATAAGTTATGTAATACTATCAACACACATACATTCATTTTTCTTTCGTTTTTTACTAATTGTTTTTTTATTGTTTTTCCACAGCACCCCACAAACAACACAATGCAAAACAAAACGGCCACTATACAACACATTCCCCAAAGTGATCAACATATGGTTTCCAAATTTCGTCAAACACTTCCAGTTTTTGTTTAATTTTATAATATACCGAATCCAATGGTACAGTATGTAGCTAGATAGTTCAGTCCTCCAATTTGTTATTAAGGGTGAATATGAGGCTTTTCAATTGATGGCTATACATTTTTTTTTTGCAGCAATTAGACCTTGAAAACAAAACTTTCTCTGATATTAATCGCTAATATTTACATATCCCAACAGACATAATCATGGAGATGGATGGATATAAATTCCTAGTGACAAGGAAATGATAGGACATACATTATCCCAAAATGGTTTCAGTTTATCACAGGACCACGGCATATGTAATAGTTCCTTTGTTCCTTTGTGCATCTCCAACAGAGATGTGACATTTCTTGGTGCATTATACTGTATGCATTATGGCAGGAGTGCAATAAGTCCTATGAATTATCTTACATTTCAGTAGTTTATGTCTTAGGTTGTAGGAGCAGGTATGAACATTTTTACATATCTGTGCTGGTTTTCTTAATTTCTTCCTTTAGATCTGTTTCCCATTTTTCCCTTATAGGTCCTGAACCATCCGTTAGAGTTTCAATCAACCCTTGGTATAACTTGGCAATCAACTTATTTGGCATAGCAGCTTCTTTCAGTATTTTTTCTATGCTAGATGCCTTAGGTTCATCCAGATTCTGTTAATAATAATAATATGCCATTTAGCAGACGCTTTTATCCAAAGCGACTTACAGTCATGCGTGCATATATTTTTGTGTTGGGTGGTCCCGTGAACCTCCGCGTGCACCAGCTGAGCTCAGAGGCGTGAAGTCATTAAATTAGATTTCTGAGTTGTAAAACCTTAGGATAATCCAAATCTTTCTTGTAATTGACTGAATTACAGTAGATATCCATCATAGTATGTTAAAAATTCATGATGCCACTTTGGAACCAAGACTTAAAGGTGTTGTCATTAAACACCCGAGGTAAGGTGGGGTTATTCCAAATAGGGGTGGCTGGTGATATTGGATCTTTCCACCTCATGAATGTATGTACATTTTACCAAATACGAATGGAATTGGTTGTTTTTCAATCAAACCAATATATCAATGACATTAGGCTATCAATTCTGGCTTACAATACGTTTTTTTCCCACCTGTAGATTCACGAATGCCAGCCTAGCTCTTTCTCTGTGTTTAACAGTCATATACACTAACAGTCAAAAGTTTGGACACACCTACTCATTCAAGGGTTTTTCTACATTGTAGAATAATAGTGAAGACATCAAAACTATTCAATTACACATATGGAATAAAGTAGTAACCAAATTTTTTTTAAACAAATCAAACTATTTTTCATATTTGAGATTCTTCAAATAGCCACACTTTGCCTTGATGACAGCTTTGCACACTTTTGGCATTCTCTTAACCAGCTTCATGAGGTAGTCACCTGGAATGCATTTCAATTAACAGGTGTGCCTTCTTAAAAGTTAATTTGTGGTTATTATTTCCTTCTTAATGAGTTTGAGCCAATCAGTTGTGTTGTGAGAAGGTAGGGGGGGTCTACAGAAGATAGCCCTATTTGGTAAATGACCAAGTCCATATTATGGCAAGAACTGCTCAAATAAAAAAAAGAGAAATGACAGTCCATCATTACTTTAAGACATGAAGGTCAGACAATATGGAACATTTCAAGAATTTTTAAAGTTTCTTCAAGTGCAGTCGCAAAAGCCATCAAGCGCTATGATGAAACTGGCTCTCATGAGGACCGCCACAGGAATGGAAGACCCACAGCTACCTCTGCTGCAGAGGATAAGTTCATTAGAGTTACCAGCCTCAGAAATTGCAGCCCAAATAAACACTTCACAGAGTTCAAGTCACAGACACATCTCAACATCAACTGTTCAGAGGGGACTGTGTGAATCAGGCCTTCATGGTCAAATTGTTGCAAAGAAACCACTACTAAAGGACACCAAGAAGAAGAAGAGATCTGCTTGAGCCAAGAAACACAAGCAATGGACATTAGACAGGTGGAAATGTGTAGTTTGGTCTGGAGATTTTTGGTTCCAACCACCGTGTCTTTGTGAGACACGGTGCGGGTGATCGGAAGATCTCTGCATGTGTAGTTCCCACCATAAGCATGGAGGAGGAGGTGTTATGGTGTGGGGGTGCTTTGCTGGTGACACTGTCTGTGATTTATTTAGAATTCAAGGCACACTTAACCAGCATGGCTACCACAGCATTCTGCAGCAATACACCATCCCATCTGGTTTGGGCTTAGTGGGACTATCATTTGTTTTTCAACAGGACAATGACCCAACACACCTCCAGGCTGTGTAAGTGCTATTTTACCAAGAAGGAGAGTGATGGAGTGCTGCATCAGATGACCTGGCCGCCACAATCCCCCGACCTCAACCCAATTGAGATGGTTTGGGATGAGTCGGACGGCAGAGTGAAGGAAAAGTAGCCAACAAGTGCTCAGCATATGTGGGAACTCCTTCAAGACTGTTGGAAAAGCATTCCAGGTGAAGCTGGTTGAGAGAATGCCAAGATTGTGCAAAGCTGTCATCAAGGCAAAGGGTGGCTATTTGAAGAATCTCAAATATAAAATATATTTTCATTCGTTTTTAGTTACTACATGATTCCATATACAGTATGTTATTTCATAGTTTTGATGTCTTCACTATTATTCTACAATGTAGAAAATAGTAAAAATAAAGAAAAACCCTTGAATGAGTAGGTGTGTCCAAACTTTTATCTGGTACTGTATATTTAATTTTATATATGGCATCCCCAGCCCTCTTTCTCACTCTGTCACGCTCCCGCTCTCATTGTTTTATTGTCTCAAGTGGGCGGGTAGGCGGAGCAAACAGGCTCTTATGTCAGTGTTGGGTCCGGGCATCTTGCCCATGTTCTCCCAACATTGGGTAATGGGATCATAACGATGCACCAGTCTGGTCTCCCTGTAGTCCTCTTGGCAGTATCCTCCCAGCACATAGAGCTTCCCCTCCAGAACCACAGAGGCTGCTCCAACATGGGGGATGGCCAGGGGTGTGAGGGCGCTCCAGGAGTCACTAACAGGGTCGTAGACCTCACAGGCCAGCTGGTCGGTGTAGAACGTACGTAGGTTACACACCCCTCCAACCACGCAGAGACCACCACCACCATGCAGGACCTCCATACAGTGCTGGGCCCGATCCTGGCTCATCTCTGCCATATAGGTGGTTCCTCTCTCAGGGTGGTACAGGAACATGGACGTCAGACACTGGTACCTGCAGTCGAACCCCCCTGAGATGAAGATCTCTCCATCCAACAATGTGGCAGCGTGGCCACTCAGGGCCTGGTCCAGAGGCTTGGCAAAGCTGGAGATTGGCAATGGTTGGTAAGAGGTTGGCAATGGTTGGTAAGAGGTTGTCAATGGTACTGATTCAGAACATTCACGAATGGTTCAAATTGAGAGCACTATGGTTGAATTGAATTCAGCTGGTGGACATGTCGATTCGCCTAGATACCCTGTTGGCTACCCGCGGACGTCCAGAGTCGGGGCCGTCCATTCCATCCCCCAGCACTTCCGAGCCGAGCCCTATGGAGCTCGGGGGTGCTGGTGCTAGGGAGACTAGGAGAGAGACCAGGAGAGAGGCCGTCCCCTGCACCAACTGTTGCCGCAGAGGACACACTGCGGGTCGGTTCTGGGGAGGGTCTCCTAGGAATCGAGGCAGTAGGCAGCGCACTGATGAGTAATTCCAGGTGAGTAAGCACCCAACTCACCCAGAGCTCACTGTTGTACATATGTGTATTAAAGTTGTGTTTCCCGAGGTTTCTCCTCACTCCCAGCATAAGGCGCTAGTAGATTCAGGCGCAGCTGGGAATTGTATCGATCGCCAGTTCAAGTATAAGTTATGGATTCCCATTGTACCAGTTGATGTGCCCTTCCCCATCCATGCCCTAGATAGCCGCCCTTTGGGGTCGGGATTGATTAGGGAGGTCACAGCGCCACTTAAGATGAAGACGCAGGAGGGCCATGAGGAGATTATACGGTTATATTTGATTGACTCTCCTGCGTTTCCCGTGGTGTTGGGGCTTCCCTGGTTAACATCTCATGACCCCAACATTTCATGGCAACAGAGGGCTCTCAAGGGATGGTCTGATCAGTGTGTCGGGCAGTGTGTAGGTCTTTCCGTAGGGGCAATGACGGTGGAAAGTCCGAACCAAATTCCCACCATGCACATTCCTCCTGAGTATGCTGATTTGGCACTCGCCAAAGAAGGCGACTCAATTACCATCTCATCGACAGGGGGGATTGTGCGATAGACCTCCAGGTAGGCGCTGCGCTTCCTCGTAGTCATGTGTATCCTCTGTCTCAGGAGGAGACGGCGGCTATGGAGACATACGTCACCGAATCTCTGAGACAGGGATACATACGATCGTCCACTTCCCCTGCGTCCTCGAGTTTCTTTTTTGTGAAGAAGAAGGATGGGGGTTTACGCCCGTGTATTGATTACCGTGGTCTCAATCAGATTACAATCAAATACAGCTATCCTCTCCCTCTGATTGCTAGTATGAGGGAGTCATTACACGGGGCACGATTCTTCACAAAATTGGATCTCAGGAGCGCGTATAACCTGGTGCGCATTGGGGAGGGAGATGAGTGGAAGACAGCAATCAGTACCACCTCGGGTCTCTATGAGTACCTTTTCATGCAGCGGTTTTTGGGTTTTGCCAATTACTACCGGAGGTTTATCCGGGGATTTGGACAGGTAGCAGCTCCCATCACCTCCCTGCTAAAGGGGGGCCCGGTGCGTCTGCAGTGGTTGGCTGAGGCGGACAGGGCGTTTAGACATCTGAAGGACCTGTTCACCTCGGCTCCGGTGCTGGCACATCCGGATCCCTCTTTGGCGTTCCAAGTTGAGGTAGATGCGTCCGAGGCGGGGATCGGTGCTATACTGTCTCAGCGCTCGGGTACGCCACCAAAACTCCGCCCCTGTGCTTTCTATTCTAAGAAGCTCAGTCCGGCGGAGCGCAATTATGACGTGGGGGACGGGGAGCTGCTAGCGGTGGTTCAAGCCCTGAAGGTGTGGAGGCATTGGCTTGAGGGGGCTAAACACCCTTTTCTCATTCTGACTGACCATCGTAACCTGGAGTACATCCGGGCAGCGAGGAGACTGAACCCTTGCCAGGCTAGGTGGGCCATGTTTCTTACCCGATTTGTATTTAAGCTCACCTATAGACCAGGGTCACAGAACGCTAAGGCAGACGCCCTGTCCCGACGATATGACACAGAGGAGAGGTCCATTGAGCCCACTCCCATACTTCCGGAGTCTTGTCTGGTGGCACCGGTGGTGTGGGAGGTCGATGCGGACATCGAGCGGGTGTTACGTGCCGACCCTACTCCCCTACAGTGTCCAGAGGTACGGAAGTACGTGCCGCTTGAGGTCCGTGATCAACTGATATATTGGGCTCACACGTCACCCTCCTCTGGTCATCCTGGTATTGGTCGGACAGTGCACTGCCTTAGTGAAAGGTACTGGTGGCCCACCTTAGCTAGGGACGTGAGGGTTTACGTTTCTTCCTGCTCAGTGTGCGCCCAGTGTAAGGCGCCTAGACACCTGCCCAGAGGGAAGTTACAACCCCTACCCGTTCCACAACGGCCGTGGTCTCACCTATCGGTGGATTTTGTCACGGACCTTCCCCCCTCCCAGGGGAACACCACGATCTTGGTCGTTGTGGATCGGTTTTCTAAGGCCTGCCATCTCATTCCTATGCCAGGTCTCCCTACAGCCCTACATACGGCCGACGCCCTGTTTACTCACGTCTTCTGGCACTACGGGGTGCCTGAGTATATAGTGTCTGATCGGGGTCCCCAGTTCACCTCTAGAGTCTGGAGGGTGTTTATGGAACGTCTGGGGGTCTCGATTAGCCTTACCTCGGGTTTTCACCCTGAGAGTAATGGGCAGGTGGAGAGAGTAAACCAGGATGTGGGTAGGTTTCTGAGGTCCTATTGCCAGGACCGGCAGGAAGAGTGGTCGGGGCAGAGTGGTCGGGGCCACTCCTCCACTAATCTTGCGCCTTTTCAGTGTGTGCTGGGTTATCAGCCGGTCCTGGCACCCTGGCATCAGAGCCAGATCGAAGCTCCTGCGGTGGATGAGTGGTTTCGGCGCTCGGAGGAAACATGGAACGCTGCGCATGTCCATCTGCAGCGGGCTATCAGGCGGCAAAAAGGCGAGCGCCGATCGCCACCGCAGTGAGGCTCCGGTGTATGCACCGGGAGATCGGGTCTGGCTCTCGACCTGAAACCTGCCCCTTCGCCTGCCCTTCCGGAAGCTGGGTTGGCGGTTTGTGGGGCCATTTAAAGTCCTGAGGAGATTGAACTAGGTATGTTATAGGTTACAACTGCCCATTAATTACCGCATTAACCCCTCGTTCCATGTGTCTCTCCTCAGGCCGGTGGTAGCTGGTCCACTCCAGGAGAATGAGGTACGAGAGGCTCCTCTGCCCCCAGTAGACATCGAGGGGGCTCCGGCGTACTCAGTCCATTCCATCGTGGATTCGAGGCGTCGGATGGGGGGTCTGCAGTATTTCGTGGAGTGGGAGGGGTACGGTCCGGAGGAACAGTGCTGGGTCCCTAGGAGGGACATCCTAGATCCCTCCCTGTTGAGGAATTTCCACCGGAGTCATCCGACTCGCCCTGCTCCGCGTCCTCCTGGCCGTCCCCGAGGCCGGGGTAGGCGCACGGCTGGAGCCGCACTTCAAGGGGGGGGTGTCACGGATTCAGCCGAGGCTGCTCCTCCTCCTTGCTCGGGCAGGCTTCGCCGTTCGTCGTCCCCGGAGTACTAGCTACTGCCGATCGATGTTTCGGTGATTGTCTTGTTTGGTCTTTATTGTTTACACCTGTTTCCCATTATGTTGGATTGTATTCCCTATATTACCCCCTGTCTCTCATTGGTTATTTTGTGTGTGATTGTTCTTTGTCATTTCGGCAGTTGCTTTGTATTACGGGTATTTGTGTTTTCCTCCCTGTTTGGAGGTTTGTTGTTTTGAACGTTTATTACTGTGTTCAGTAAAGTACGTTGCCAGCCGCTCTGTGTCCTGCGTTTGACTTCGCTGACCGCATACACGTCGCGTGACAGTTTAGAGAAGGGAATATTTGGGAACGGGGGTCCAAGTAATGAAAATAAACAAAGGTCCCTCCTCTTCTACACACCTAATCCTTCCTATCACACTCTAAACCCTAACCCACTTTCCTACCTGTTTACCAAAAATACAGGGGTGACACCCGCCCGGCTAACCTAGCGTGTAAAACAATGGGTTATCTACGTGTGAATGTACACCCATGGGCAGAACTACCTTTCCCTTCTCCAGGACCCAGGTAGGGTGGAATACATCAGGAGGACAGGCTGGAACACAAACAAAGATAAATTAAAACAACCAATAACCAAATCCTCAAACAGCCAAACAAAAAGTGCACCCTCCTCCCTCTCTCGAGCTCACACGGCAATCAGTCTATACTCTCGACAATCAGCTACAGCTGCCAGGACTCCGGACCGAAGCCACGCCCACCATCGTCAGCCGCAACTCAGCACACCTGGAATGCCCAGAACACACAAACACACTACACAGGAAAATGGGGAGAAAGAAAAACACGTCACACGAAACAACTATCATTCTAAATGCCAAGAGCGTGCAAAGCTGTCATCAAGGCGAAGGGTGGCTACTTTGAAGAATCTCAAATATATTTTCATTTGTTTAACACTTTTCTGGTTACTACATGATTCCATATGAGTTATTTCATAGTTTTGATGTCTTCACTATCATTCTACGATGTAGAAAATAGTAAAAATAAAGAAAAACCCTTGAATGAGTAGGTTGTCCAAACTTCTGACTGGTACTGTATATATATATATATATATATATATATATATTTTATATTGCGAGGATACTTTTCTCATATGAGGGCAAAAGTCCCTAGACCCTATCTATGCTCATTGCAGGTACCATCTAATATTCAACTGTCACGCCCTGGCTCTGGGGACTCTTTAATGTTGAGCCAGGGTGTTAGTTTCTATGTTTTGTGTTTCTATGTTGGCCGGGGTGGTTCTCAATCAGAGGCAACGTGAATCAGCTGTTGCTTGTTGTCTCTGATTGGGAACCATACTTAGGTAGTCGTTTGGCATTTGTGTGGTGTGGTATCTTGTTCCGTGTAGGTTTGTGTTTGTGAACCTGTGGACTTCACGTATCGTTTGTTGTTTTTGTTCGTGTGTTGTACATCTAATAAATCATGTACGCTTATCATGCTGCGCCTTGGCCCGTTTCATCTAATGACGATCGTGACAGAAGATACCACCTCGACTGGGTCAAGCAGCGTGAAGAGGAGAGAGGTTGGACTTGGGAGCAGAGGATGGAGAGTCTGGCGAGAGCCATGGAGGCCATATCCACGGGGGAGAGGCACCCACAAGACATTTTTAGGGGGGGGCACATGGCATGGGCGACGGGGCTGCTGGAGGCAGATAAAGGGCGAGTTTGTGGACAAGGAGAGAAGGCCACCGGGTTACGGGAGCCATTGGTGATTAGAGGGGAGGAAAGTGTAGAGGCACGGCGAGAGGTACTGAAGTGTGTTGCCAGTCCGGTCCGGCCTGTTCCTGATCCCCGTATAAGGCCAGTGGTGTGTGTTCCCAGTGCGGTCCGGCCTGTTCCTGTCCCTCGCACCAAGCCTGTGATGCACGTCGCCAGCCCGGCCCGGCCTGTTCCTGCCCCTCGCACCAAGCCAATGGTGCGTGTCGCCAGCCCGGCCCGGCCTGTTCCTGCCCCTCGCACCAAGCCAATGGTTCGCATCGCCAGTCCGGTCCGGCCTGTTCCTGCTCCCCGCACCAAGTCAATGGTGCGCGTCGTCAGCCCGGTCCGGCCCGTCCCTGCTTCCCGCACCAAGCCTGTGGTGCGCGTCGTCAGTCCGGCACAGCCCGTGCCCGTTTCACAGGTGCCACACCGGAGCCTAAGCAATCCGCTCCACCGATGTCCAGTCCAGCTCCAGCCAGCGGGACCAGACCAGGGGCACTACGGGGGGGTTGTTAGAGGGTGGGGGTCACGCCCGGAGCCGGATCCGCCGCCGAGGTGGAATGCCCACCCGGTCCCTCCCCTGTGGTGTTTGGTTGGCGCGGTCGCAGTCCGCGCCTTTGGGGGTACTGTCACGCCCTGGCTCTGGGGACTCTTTAATGTTGAGCCAGGGTGTTAGTTTCTATGTTTTGTGTTTCTATGTTGGCCGGGGTGGTTCTCAATCAGAGGCAACGTGAATCAGCTGTTGCTTGTTGTCTCTGATTGGGAACCATACTTAGGTAGTCGTTTGGCATTTGTGTGGTGTGGTATCTTGTTCCGTGTAGGTTTGTGTTTGTGAACCTGTGGACTTCACGTATCGTTTGTTGTTTTTGTTCGTGTGTTGTACATCTAATAAATCATGTACGCTTATCACACTGCGCCTTGGCCCGTTTCATCTAATGACGATCGTGACATCAACTCTGGGTTGTGCACAGTATATACAGTGGACATGTTCAGCAAGTCAATACAGAATGAACTTTCAAGTATATAGGCCTACTCCTAAAGTGTATCCATCTGTAGAATGGGGGGACTGACTCTGACCCTGCTGCTGCTGTGTCTGTCTGGGACTCTGAATACAAGATTCACAACAAGCAGATAGAGACTGCAGCAACCACCAGTACCCAGGAGAGATGCCAGTCCATCATCCACACTGAGCTCAGACAACTGAGGGCTATGGTAGAGGAGCTGAAGAGACAGAGACAAGGTAATAGTCACTATTTTCTCTGGAAACCAATGACTTTGTTGCTTTTGTTGCTATCCTCACAAGTTTGCTGAGCAACAACCTTTGTTTGTCTAGAAAGACACCAAAGGTGGCCTTCTCAGCTGCGCTAGGAATTCATGGTGGACATATAGGGCCGTATAACACTGGCACTACTTCAGTCTACCGAAAGATATTCACCAATGTTGGCAATGCGTCTGTGGGCAAACATGAGGGTCTATGAATACAAGACTCACAACCAGCAGGTGGAGACCGCAACCACTACAACAACAACCCATTCAGGATGTGAGCCTACCATTCACACTGTGATGAGAGAACCGGGGGAAATGGAGGAGAGACTGGGAGCAACTGTTAGGTCATTGGAAGGCATGAGAAACAGGCTGGAAGCCAGTGAGAGCCAAGTTAGGTCGTTAAATGCCACAGTGAATGAACTGAAGAGATTCAATTAAGGTAAAGTGTGTGATGTATGATGTTCACTGGTAAGCATTAGTGCATAATCACTGAGTATGTTAAAAGTGTTCCAATTGTCAATTGTTTTACTGTATTATAAGTGTACTTAAAGTAATTTTGATCAAACTGTAATTTACCCATTACAATTTTTTTGGGTCATGTTGTTGTGCCAATCAAGTTGTGTTAACTTAAACTAAACAGTAATTATTGTAAATTATCAAAATTTAACTGTAAAGCTAATGTTGTCATGTCATCTTAAATCCTAGACAGGCCCCAGGTGGCGTTCTCAGCTACTTTAGGAATTTCTGGAACCATTGGACCTGTCAGCAATGAAATCACTCTGGTCTTCCGGCGTGTTCTATCAAACATTGGAAATGCCTACAATCCAACCACAGGTATTTACCTCAATGTCACACACAATGCTCATGCTTACATTAGTTAGTATGCTGTGTGTAGCTATTACTGTATGTTACATTTCCTTACTTCTTATACACTAAATTAACAATAATTCTTAATACTTTCTATTTTTCCTCCGATTGTAGGCATCTTTACAGCACCAGTGAGAGGACTCTACCATTTCACCTTCACAGCTTTTGATTGGGGAAGGAGTACAGTGACAGGGGCAAGCTTATGTCATAACGGACAGAAAATGGTCTCTGTGTATGATGAGAAGGAAGGAGGTTCCTCTGAGTCCTCATCCAATAGCGCCACCTTCCTGCTACAAGTGGGAGAGCAGGTGTACGTTGCTCTCTGGAGTGATGGACGTCGGATATCTGACAATGGCAATCACTACTCCTCATTTAACGGTTTCCTGCTCTTTCCCATGTGAGGAAAAGATGATGATGAATGTGTTAGAAATATGCTAGAAATGTTCAATATGTTTTTCTGGTCAATTACATACCATATTCTATGTCAAAACTGTAAGATGTTAGCGTATGCTTGTAGGAATGCAAGAGGGGCATCCTGTATTTGTTCTCATTAGATATAATAATTGAGATTTTTAATTAAGAAGGCTAATAAAAATAATAAATTTCATTGTATTTTATACATCTGCTCGAGCAGCACCTGTACAGCAAATACGAGTTTTTTAATGTCTATAATATCATCTAACCAGTAAATTACAGAATATAGATGCTGGTGTAACTAATGAAAACTTGTTCCTCAGTATTTGTTTTGATATGAACAAAATTGTGACCTACGGCATTGTAGACTAATAAATGCGCACAATAAAAATATCGAACATAAATTGGTATGGCAGAGGGTTGATACAAGAGCAAATTAAGGGAGTCCATATTGCATTTCACAAAAAAATGGGACATACTGTACATACCAGTGTTGACTGCAGGGAAGGCTGCAGATCGGAGGCCCTTTCTCTCACACTGATTCAATATCTTCCCGCAGACCTTGTTGATCCGCTGTGTGTTGCAATTAAAGCAGACGTGAACGATCTCCTTGCAGCCCAGTGCACCGGGCCCTGTGGTGCACATCCAGTCTGCTGGCACACCCACTGATGGAGAGGAGAATAAAAAAAGAAGTGGAGGCTGCTGATGGGAGGACAGCTGAGGGGAGGACAGCTGAGGGGAGACTGCTGAGGGGAGACTGCTGAGGGGAGGACAGCTTAGGGGAGGACAGCTGAAGGCAGACTGCTGAGGGGAGGACAACTGAGGGGAGACTGCTGAGGGGAGATTGCTGAGGGGAGGACAGCTGAGGGGCGACTGCTGAGGGGAGGACAGCTGAGGGGAGACTGCTGAGGGGAGACTGCTGAGGGGAGGACAGCTTAGGGGAGGACAGCTGAAGGCAGACTGCTGAGGGGAGGACAGATGAGGGAAGGCTGCTGAGGGGAGGACAGCTGAGGGGCGACTGCTGAGGGGAGGACAGCTGAGGGGAGACTGCTGAGGGGAGCCTGCTGAGGGGAGACTGCTGAGGGGAGGACAGCTGAGGGGAGGACAGTTGAAGGGAGACTGCTGAGGGGAGACTGCTGAGGGGAGGAAAGCTGAGGGGAGGACAGTGAAGGGAGGACAGCTGATGGGAGACTTCTGAGGGGAGGACAGCTGAGGGGAGGCTGCTGAGGGGAGGACCGCTGAGGGGAGACTGCTGAGGGGAGGACAGCTGAGGGGAGGACAGCTGAGGAAAGTCTGCTGAGAGGTGACTGCTGAGGGGAGGACAGCTGAGGGGAGGACAGCTGAGGGGAGACTGCTAAGGGGAGACTGCTGAGGGGAGGACAGCTGACGGGAGACTGCTGAGGGGAGACTGCTGAGGGGAGGACAGCTGAGGGGAGACTGCTGAGGGGAGACTGCTGAGGGGAGGACAGCTGAAGGGGAGACTGCTGAGGGGAGACTGCTGAGGGGAGGACAGCTGAGGGGAGCCTGCTGAGGGGAGACTGCTGAGGGGAGGACAGCTGAGGGGAGGACTGCTGTGGAAAGGCTGCTGAGGGGAGGACAGCTGAGGGGAGACTGCTGAGCGGAGACTGCTGAGGGGAGATTGCTGATGGGGAGGACAGCTGAGGGGAGACTTTTGAAAGGGAGACTGCTGTGGGGAGGACTGCTGAGGGGAGGACTGCTGAGGCGAGGACTGCTGAGGGGAGGCTGCTGATGGGAGGACTGCAGAGGGGAGGCTGCTGAGGGGAGGCTGCTGAGGGGAGGCTGCTCATAAAAACGTCTGGAATGGAGTCAATGGAATGGTATCAACCACATGGAAACCACGTCTTTGATGTGTTTGATACCATTCCATTGACTCCATTCCAGCCATTATTATGAGCCGTCCTCCCCTCAGCAGCCTCCACTGGTTGGCACTTAGTGTTCAATTATAGACATATGAGTGACAGTGGAGGCTGGTTGGAGGAGCTATAGGAGGATGGGTTCATTGTAATGGCTGGAATTGAATCAAGGGTTTCATATGTTTTATGTGTTTGATACCGTTCCATTTATTCCATTCCAGCCATTACAATGAGCCCGTCCTTCTATAGCTCCTCGCACCAGCCTCCATTGATAAGTGAAGAATAAGCTGATAAAGTGATCTGTGAAGTGATTTTTCAATGTCTCTACATCTTAGTGAAAAAGATTTGACTTCGTCAAATGATTACTTTCTGACTTGTGTGAATGGATTGCTCGGAGAGTTTGTGATTGTGTTAATATGATTGTGTATGGAAACACCGTAAACAAACCTTGTGCTAACTCTGCTTGGACTGTGGAACCTGCAGCAGTCAGAATAGCTTTGGAGACACCTACAGGAGGATAAGGGGACGTGAGGGGAAACAGAGAACAGAACAGAACAAACAAACAAACAAACAAACAAACACACACAACAGTGATGACTAATCAAAACCACATTGGAGGACAATGATAACCAGTGCTACCTGAGTGGTTGGCTGGGAAGTCTGTGGTGTTGACGATGACTTCATAGGTAAATTAACTGCAAGGTAAACTCAGCGTTCCATTGGAAATGAGGGTAGTTCTGGTGTACCAAATGCTGTCGGTGTGATCGAGGCGTGAACCACGGAGACTCTGTGCCACAAAATGAGTAACAAAACATTACAAAACCTGTCCAGATCATTTCTCAAGTCATCAGTCTCAAGTCAAAGTCGAGTCCAGAGTCTTGAGGCTCCAAGTGTAAGTCAAGTCTCAAGTTACAAAATTTGTGACTTGAGTCCAAGTCATGTGACTCGAGTCCACACCTCTGGTATTGATAATATCATACATGATAAATATTGCTGTCCAATACTGTAATGGTAGGAGGAGGAGTAGAAGGAAGAGGGGTAGATGTTGGGGAAGATGGGAGAGAAGATGGGGGGATAGTGGTGGTAGGTGGAGGGGAGAGGGGAGGATGTTGGGGAAGAGGGGAGAGAAGATAGAGGGATAGAAGTGGTAGGAGGAGGAGGAAAGGGGAGAGGGGAGGATGTTGGAGAAGTGTTGTGTCAAGTGTTTACACTTGTTATTTACATCTCAATCCAGTGAGCAAAACTGGTTGAAAAGATGTCTTACCTCTAATCTCTCTCTTCAGCTCCTGCACTTCAGCATTCAGCTCTGTCTTTGTGGCATTGAGCCTGGCCCCCAACGTTCTTTGTCCATCCAGCTGCTGCTGCTCTAGAGAGTTCAGTTTAGCTTCCAAGCCTCTGAGTCTGTCCAATTTAGCACTCTTCTCCAGCTCCTTCTCTGTGGTATTCAGTTTGTCCTCTAAATCAGTTAATTTTTCCAGGTACTTATCTAAAGACTTCAGTCTAGCTTCCAAGCCTCTGTCTGCCCACTTCAACTTTCTGCGCCTCCAGGTCTACCTCTGTAGCATTGAGCTTGGCCTCCAGAGCTGTTATCTTATCTGATATACCTTCATTCTCTTGCCCTAATGAGTCTACTCTTGCTACCTGCAACTTCAGTTTTGCCTTTGTGGAACTGAGGTCCTCTTCCAGGGTTGCAATCTTGCCCAGCTGCTTTTCCATATAGTCCACTCTATCTTTCAGAAGATTATACAGATTTACCGGATCACCACATACGGTGTATGGTAGGGCCACGGACAGGCAGCTCAGTAGTAGCAGAGTAGTCATCTTTCCCATCGTCAAGGGATGTTCAAAGGTAAGGTCCCTACACTGAGCGGCTCAGTGTAGTATTGGTGCTCCTGTGTAGTTGCTTGTCATGTGACTGAGCGTCTAGACATAGTTGATTTACCTGTGGGGAGGATATGTTTTGACAAGGAACACATTTGGATGGCGTTCAGTCTGCCTCATAATGTCAAGAAACCATCATTTGGTTTTTTTGAAGACAGAGTGGACAGCACCATCACGGGACAAATGAGAAGGTAACCAAGAACAAGGAAGACATTATTAATATGCTGTGCTAGGCCCAGTGATGGTTCACCTCTGCCAGGTAGGGGGGATATCTCTACATCTCTACCCCTAGATGAACACCTGCCCCACCCCACACTGCGGTAGCGTAGCCACTAGAATTAACATTCAAGAGAGCAAAATAATTAATTAAACAAACATATTTTATTAAAACAATACATCCATTAAGAGAATCTAAAGTACAGTTTACAAAAATATAACGTTAAAAGAGCTTGAAAATCAAGTAAAACCTACTATCAAACTTCTCCAATAATGTAATGTAATTTAACCCACATGTTCATCATATCTGTAAACTATTGTATAAAGAGAGAAAATATTAAGGGAGATCATAAATGTTCTCTAAAGTAGTGGGAATCACTTTATTTTATTTTTTTACAGTATTGACGACACTATTTAGATGCACACTGGGCACACACTGGTTGAATCAACATTAGTTCCATGTCATTTCAATGAAATTACGTTGAACCAACGTGGAATGGACATTGAATTGACATCTTGGCTATTCTAAATTATTTTGACAAGCAGTTGCCACTAGTGTACACTGTTGATCAAAGCCTCGAGTAATTAACCTATTTTCGACACAATTTGCTGGAAATGCTCAACGCTTCAAGAAGCTTTGTTTCCCCATCACTAACGTCCAATTGTAGGACGACAGCGTTGCTAGTGCTGTCACTGTCTCTGGAATCAGACACCTGGTCAACTCCGCCCTTCACAAAGATGGCCCCTGTGTGGTGGGAGTTGTAGCCGGATGTGCTGAAGGTGAAGAAATAGAGGCCATTCATGGGTGCAGTGAAGATACCTGTAACAGAGGGGAAGCAGTAAGATATACTGTACTACTACTAGTAGTAATACTACTAGCAGGCCTACTACTAATATGTATCCACTACCCACATTGACACTGCAAGTTCATGCAAGGCCAGAAACCTTGCGTAGCTAGCTAACAGTCTGTCACTAGAAATGAATGTAAGCCCTATCCGACCCACACATGTCAAATACCGTACCTGTGTTTTTGTTGTAAGCACTTCTGGTGTTTGAGAAGACCCGTTTGAAGACCAGGGTGGTGTCTGTGCATGGTCCTTTGTAGAGCTCACCGGACGTCGCCAAGGTCACCAAAGAGGCAGTGACAGACGGCTACCAGAGAACAAGGGGCCCAATACATTATAAAGGTTTTATTTTATTATTTTTTTAAAATTTAATTTCACCTTTATTTAACCAGGTAAGCCAGTTGAGAACAAGATCTCATTTACAACTGTGACCTGGCCAAGATAAAGCAAAGCAGTGCGATAAAAACAACAACACAGAGTTACATATGGGGTAAAACAAAACATAAAGTCAAAAATACAACAGAAAATATATATACAGTGTGTGCAAATGTAGCAAGTTATGGAGGTAAGGCAATAAATAGGCTATAGTGCAAAATAATTACAATTAGTATTAACACTGGAAAGATAAGATGTGCAAGAGATGATGTGCAAATAAAGATACTGGGGTGCAAATGAGCAAAATAAATAACAATATGGGGATGAGGTAGTTGGGTGGGCTAATTTCAGATGGGCTGTGTACAGGTGCAGTGATCGGTAAGGTGCTCTGACAACTGATGCTTAAAGTTAGTGGGGGAGATAAGAGTCTCCAGCTTCAGATATTTTTGCAATTCGTTCCAGTCATTGGCAGCAGAGAACTAGAAGGAATGGCGGCCAAAGGAGGTGTTGTGAGATATACCTGCTGGAGCGCATACTACGGGTGGGTGTTGCTATGGTGACCAATGAGCTAAGATAAGGCTGGGATTTGCCTAGCCATTTATAGATGGCCTGGAGCCAGTGGGTTTGGCGACAAATATGTAGTGAGGACCAGCCAACAAGAGCGTACAGGTCACAGTGGTGGGTAGTATATGGGGCTTTGGTGACAAAACGGATGGCACTGTGATAGACTACATCCAATTTGCTGAGTAGAGTGTTGGAGGCTATTTTGTAAATGACATCGCCGAAGTCAAGGATCGGTAGGATAGTCAGTTTTACGAGGGCATGTTTCGCAGCATGAGTGAAGGAGGCTTTGTTGCGAAATAGGAAGCAGATTCTAGATTTAACTTTGGATTGGATATTCTTAATGTGAGTCTGGAAGGAGAGTTTACAGTCTAACCAGACACCTAGGTATTTGTAGTTGTCCACATACTCTAGGTCAGACCCGTCGAGAGTAGTAATTCTAGTTGGGTGGCGGTTGCCAGCAGCGTTCGAATGAAGAGCATGCATTTAGTTTTACTAGTGTTTAAGAGCAGTTGGAGGCTACTGAAGGGAGTGTTGTATGGCATTGAAGCTCGTTTGGAGGTTTGTTAACACAGTGTCCAATGAAGGGCCAGATGTATACAAAATGGTGTCGTCTGCGTAGAGGTGGATCAGAGAGTCACCAGCAGCAAGAGCGACATCATTGATATACACGGAGAAAAGAGTTGGCCCAAGATTTGAACCCTGTGGCACCCCCATAGAGACTGCCATAGGTCCAGAAAACAGGCCCTCCGATTTGACACATTGAACTCTATCTGAGAAGTAGTTGGTGAACCAGGCGAGGCAGTCATTTGAGAAACCAAGGCTATTTAGTCTGCCAATAAGAATGCGGTGGTTGACAGAGTCGAAAGCCTTGGCCAGGTCGATGAAGACGGCTGCACAGTACTGTCTATTATCGATCGCGGTTATGATATCGTTTAGGACCTTGAACGTGGCTGAGGTGCACCCATGACCAGCTCGGAAACCGGATTACATAACGGAGAAGGTACGGTGGGATTCGAAATGGTCGGTGATCTGTTTGTTAACCTGGCTTTCAAAAACATTCGAAAGGCAGGGCAGGATGGATATAGTTCTGTAACAGTTTGGATCTAGAGTGTCACCCCCTTTGAAGAGGGGGATGACCGCATCAGCTTTCCAATCTCTGGGGATCTCAGTTGTTACGAAAGAGAGGTTGAACAGGCTAGTAATAGGGGTTGCGACAATTTCGGCGGCTAGTTTTAGAAAGAAAGGGTCCAGATTGTCTAGCCCAGATGATTTGTAGGGGTCCAGATCAGCTGTCTGAATTTGTGTGAAGGAGAAGCGGGGAGGGGGGGCATGGGCAAGTTGCAGCGGAGGGTGCAGAGCTGGTGGCCGGGGTAGTAGTAGCCAGGTGGAAGGCATGGCCAGCCGTAGCAAAATGCTTGTTGAAATTCTCGATTATTGTAGATTTATCGGTGGTGATAGTGTTTCCTAGCCTCAGTGCAGTGGGCAGCTGGGAGGAGGTGCTGTTATTCTCCATGGACTTTACAGTGTCCCAAAACTTTTTGGAGTTAGTGCTACAGGATGCCAACTTCTGTTTGAAAAAGCTAGCCTTTGCTTTCCTAACTGCTTGTGTATATTGGTTCCTAACTTCCCTGAAAAGTTGCATATCGCGGGGCTATTTGATGCTAATGCAGTACGCCACAGGATGTTTTTGTGCTGGTCAAGGGCAGTCAAGTCTGAGGGAGAACCAGGGGCTATATCTGTTCTTAGTTCTGTATTTTTTGAATGGGGCATGTTTATTTAAGATTGAGAGGAAATTACTTTTAAAGAACAACCAGGCATCCTCTACTGACGGAATGAGATCGATATCCATCCAGGATACCTGTGCCAGGTCAATTAGGAAGGCCTGCTCGCTAAAGTGTTTTAGGGAGCGTTAGACAGTGATGGGGGGCCTTGGTTAGCCTCTATATCACCTGCAGGGCCTGGGTTAGCCTCTACATCACCAGAGGAACAGAGGAGGACTAGAATGAAGATACGGCTAAAGGCTTTAAGAACTGGTCTTCTAGTGCGTTGGGTACAGAGAATAAAGGGGGCAGATTTCCGGGCGTTGTAGAAAAGATTCAGGGCATTATGTACAGACAAGGATATGGAAGGATATGAGTACAGTGGAGGTAAACCTAAGCGTTGGGTAACAATGAAAGAGATAGCATCACTGGAGGCACAGATTGAGCCGGTCTCGGCGTGTATGTGGGGTGGGACAAAGGAACTATTTGAGACAGTTTGAGAGGGACTTGGGGTTCTACAGTGAAATTGTATAATAAGAGCTAACTGGAACAGCAATAGGCAAGGCATATTGACATGGGAGAGAGGCATAAAGCAATCACAGGTGTTATTAGAGAGAGCTAAGACAACAACTGGTAATGGCGATAAAGTTTGGGCTGAGGCTAAACAGATAAACGGGACAGGTACCGTGTAATGAAGCCTGTTACAATACATGACCAAAAGTATGGGGACACCTGCTCGTCGAACATCTCATTCCAAAATGAGTTTGTCCCCCTTTGATGCTATAACAGCCTCCACTCTTCTGGGAAGGCTTTCCACTAGATGTTGGAAGATTGCTGCGGGACTTCCATTCAGCCACAAGAGCATTAGTGAGGTCAGGCACTGATGTTGGGCGGTTAGGCCTGGCTCGCAGTCGAGCGTTCCAATTCATCCCAAAGGTGTTCGATGGGGTTGAGGTCAGGGCTCTGTGCAGGCCAGACAAGTTCTTCCACACCGATCTCGACAAACCATTTCTGTATGGACCTCGCTTTGTGCATGGAGGCACTGTCATGCTGAAACAGGAAAGGGCCTTACCCAAACTGTTGCCACAAAGTCGGAAGCACAGAATCGTCTAGAATGTCATTGTATGCTGTAACATTAAGATTTCCCTTCACTGGAACTGAGGGTCCTAGCAAGAACCATGGAAAACAGCCCCAGACCAATATCCCTCCTCCACCAAACTTTACAGTTGGCACTATGCATTGGGGCAGGTAGCGTTCTGCTGGCATCCGTCAAACCCAGATTTGTCCGTCGGACTGCCAGATGCTCCACTTCACTTCACAATAACAGCACTTACAGTTGACCAGGGCAGCTCTAGCAGGGCAGAAATTTGACAAACTGACTTGTTGGAAAGGTAGCATCCTATGACGGTGCCACGTTGAAAGTCACTGAGCTCTTCAGTATGCTATTCTGCTGCCAATGTTTGTCTATGGAAATTGCATGGCTGTGTTCTCAATTTTATACACCTGTCAGCAACGGGTGTGGCTGAAATAGCCAAATCCACTAATTTGAAGGGGTGTCCACATACTTTTGTATATATAGTGAATCTCTCAGGTATAGGAGAGACACTTCAGAACAAACTTCCTTTAGATTTGGGGACCATCTGTTGTTCCATGTAGTGAATATGTTATTCAATGTGTTTGTATGGGCTAATAGCAGTAAGGCCAAATACAATTGTTCATCAATTATATATATATATTTATATATATTGTTTTTAGAAGGTAATACCAAGGATCATTTTGCATATATTATACTTCAAGGTGTCTTAAAATTAAAAATCAAATTGCAAAATGATCCTTGGTATTACCTTCTAAAAACAATTCCATATAGCTTAGTAGAACCCCTCCCCCAGTTTAGACAGGGCTTTGACTCTTATTTAATGGATGTATTGTTTAAATAAAATATGTTTATTTCATTGATTATTATGCTCTCTTGAATGTTAAATCCAGTGGCTATGCTACTGCATTGTAGGGTGGGGCAGGTGTTCATCTAGGGGTAGAGATACCTAGCAAAGATGAGCAAGGACTGTCCAAAATGTCTTCCTTGTTCCTTGATACCTCCACACTTGTTCCATGATGGTGCTTTCCTCTTTGTCTTGAAAACAACAATTGATGGTACCTTGACATGAAGAGGCAGACTGAACCTCCACGTGCCCATCCAAATGCGTTCCTTACCCTTCCTTATCTGTTAGTACGTTGCTCGTGCAGTCTTCAAAACAGGAAACGTTCACGACAAGGGACTGTAGCATATGCAAATGTCGGAATATTTCCTTTGTAGACATTCCCAGGATTTCCCCAGCTCTTTGTCTTGATGCCAGTGAGTTGCAATGTTCCGTCTAAACTGCGCGTGTCCGCGACCGCGCACCTCCTCCAGGAGTGCCACGCAGAAGAAATGCTATGCCGCACAGACACAAGAGATTGAACTTCACTGAGTTCGCCCCATTAGTTTGCACTATAAAGATCAATACTTTTTCTGTGATCGAATCAAAATTATTGCAGCCCCTTTTCAATGCAACAAAACAAAACAAATCTAACTTTTCAAGATTGAGTCTATGATTTTGTTGTAGGGAGAGCCAGAGCGCAACCGAGAGAGGGTGGCCCACCAGCGGTCTTTCAATCACCCGCGAGTGAATGCGCTTTTCAGATCAGTTCAGATCAGAGCGCAGAAGCGCCCGTTTGCACGTTTGGTGATATTCTTTGCTAGTTAGCGAGTTATTAGCCCAGTTATAGATCAGTTATAGATAAATATATGTCAGCAATGGGGAGTTACTGCTCCCTACAAGAGCACAAAACGTGTAGGCTACAATTAAAGTTGTCTTTGAAACGCCAGTCAGGTAAAAAGCTTATGTCTTAATTAAAGGGGCAGTGTATTTTGAGACAGGCTAGAATACGCAAAAAAGCCAATATGCAGAGGGGTAGCCTACATTGTCTAATTTTCTGTATGGTAATAATAATAAATTGCATTTTGTAAAGTGGTTTCTTGCATCATACAACATAATGCAATGCAATTTAAAGCCACCTATTTGGCCCCACGTAAAAAATCATAAATTCATGTCAAGCCGTTCAAAATGTAAAAATGTTTTAAAAAGTTGAATGCAATGGAGGCCTGCATTGAACACCTCATACAGGTTACACTAGGCTATATCATAGAAATCAACATCTATTTCCATGTGAAAATGTTATGGGATTTGCTTCATTGGTTTTGTTGGTAGGCCTACATTATGGTCAAAAAGCCCATGTGTGTGTGCGTGTGTGTGTTTGCGCTCTCTGTGTGTATATGTGTGTTATGTGTGTGTGTTTGCACTCTGTGCTGTGTGTGTGTGATCCTTCTGACTCTTAAAGAATGTGTTCTCCCTTTCTCTTGCTCCAGAATGCATAATGGAGGAGAGGTGCCAAGGCTTTGGGATGTCTTGACATGAGAGAGGCCTTGGATTGAAGCAGCTCAAACAGGCTCCAAGTGAGGCACCAAAATGCCCCAAACAGTCCCCTTTTACAGTTCATTAAGGACGCAACACTTTATTATATACAGTACTTAAAACATGCAAGGATAAATGAATGGAGACTTTCTTTGCAACATGGATGCTGTTATCTCTGAGACAGACATACAGTCTCATCTAAAAATGTCTTTATCATAGCATATTAGGGTGTAACTTATAAGCACTTAGTATTAGCCATATACAGAATCCCACTGTTTGACCAACTTTGGACAAACAATGTTCCAATGACTTCGGACATTAATTAATTCATGTTCAATCATGATTTATAAAGGAAATAGGTACAGTATTTAAAAAGAGAGATGGCCCATTAATGTAAAGTGTAACCAAGATAATGACACCAAGATAAGGTTATGGAAATTATATCCCCAGAATCAAACCAAGAGCCATCATAAGACCAAAGCAATATGAACCACATATATAGTGCTAATGAAATAATAATGTATATAGTGGTATTGTAATAGTATATAGTGGTAATGTAATAATATATAGTGGTAATGTAATAACACATAGTGGTAATGTAATAATATATAGTGGTAATGTAATAATATATAGTAGTAATGTAATATTATATAGTGGTAATGTAATAATACATAGTGGTAATGAAATAACACATAGTGGCAATGTAATAATTTATAGTAGTAATGTAATAATATATAGTGGTAATGTAATAATATATAAAGGTAATGTCATAATATATAGTGGTAATGTCATAATACAGTGGTATTGCCATTCTGCCCTTCAGCAGTATACCCCCCAACAAAAAACCTGCTCCCCGGGCACCGATGACATGGACGTCAATTAAGGCAGCCCCCTGCACCTCTCTGATTCAGAGGGGTTGGGTTAAATGTGGAAAACACATTTTGGGTGAATGCATTCAGTTGTGCAGCTGACTAGGTATCCCCTTTCCTTTCCCAGATTCCCCAGTGTTTGGCTGTGGAGGAGCAACACAACCCCTCTGACCCTCTAAGCATAACATAACCCAACTGATCCCCTGGTCACATGCCCTGGGAGGTGGCAGCCAAGGTCTTGGAGAAAGAAGCCTTGGGATTGGAGGTGTTCGAACAGGCTCCAAGCCTAGAACATTCCCCTTTTTTACGGTTCCAGGTTCCTGACCTTCTCTGCTTCAAGTGTAATACACAGTACAAACTACAGAGAAATGAATATAAACATAGAGGAATTATTTGAGAAAACAAGTCAGGAAATAATGAATGATGAGAAAATGTTATGGGCATACAATAAAGAGAATATGGGAGAATGTCAAGATGCAGTCAGTGGAGGTCACTGTAGGACATATCTCCATCACTAACACAACCATCTAGGTATCGCATGGTACAATTGGGGAAACCAAAACTCTTTTAAAATTGTTATTATTAGTCCCTACCATGGAAAAACTTTGAGGGATGAGAACCTGGACCAGAAATAGAAACTATTATTCATAGTTTACTGTGAGGTCTGACCTGTCTGACTTCAGGAGTATATCTATACATAGCAGCTTGGTTGGTTGAGTGGATTTATAAAAGGGTCTGTCAAACAGGAGTCAGAAGGGAAAGGAAGGAGATACCTGACCCTGTAGAGAGTGGGGAAGAGAAAACTGCACTAAGATCACACACAGTCAATAGGACAGCTACAGCTGAGAGCCACAACATATGCTGGGACACGGATACCACTGTATGATTTTCTGTTGTATTTATCCACAAAAACCTGTGTCAGGTAAGTGACTTGAGGCTTTTTTAGTGTGGCAACACATTTGTGTAGTGTTTTTTTATTTTATTTGTTTGATTTAATAGTAAGCTGTGTTTGTAGGGAGACACTGTTGGACATTTGTAGAGATAAAGACTGTTGTTGTTGGAAGCGATGGCTTTATCTGGACCATGCTTCCAGAGGGGTTTGGAATCTCTACTGAGACAAGATGAAGCATTTAGAGGGGATAAACACAATATAGATGGAGAGGGAGAAGAGCGTGCAGGGGATGTGAAAGAAAAGGATTGTGGGGGTAAGGTGAACACAGAAGAAGAAGAGAAAGATGATGAAGCATTTAGAAGGGAGGAAAACAGCAAGATAGATCTAGAGAGAGAGACAACTGAAGAAGAGGAGGATGACGTTCAAGAAGTGAAAGAACTAAAAGAAGAGTGGACAGTTGTTAGAGGGCAGAAAGGTGGAATAGAGGATGTGGATTCAATAAGGGTATACGGCAGAGATTCCTATACAAGAGAAATGTTCCAAACCCTGCAGCAGCTCAGGGACTCCTCTCTCCTCACTGACCTGACTCTGAGCACTGAGGATGGGCAGCGTCACCACGTGCACTCCCCTGTCCTGGCTGCTGTCAGCTCCCTCATACACCAGAGACTGCAGGAGAGGGATGAGGAGATGGAGAAGAGGAGGGAGAGGAGAGATATTGACATGTATATAAAGACAGTGATATCCATCAGTCTGGGTCCTGAAGTGGGGTGTGTGGGGCTGGCAGGGGTGCTGGAGTTTGCCTACACTGGGACCATAGCAGCTCTGAACAGAGAAACACTGGCCCAGATACAGACTGCAGCTACAACACTAGGGGTCCCCAGAGTTCTAGAACTCTGCAGTGAAGAGGAGGAGAAGATGAAGAGGGGAGAGAAGAAGAGGGCAGACGAAAAGAAGAGATCTGCTGAAGAACAGATGAAGGTCAGTCTTCAGTCCATCAGACAGTTGTGGGCAGAGAGAGTGGGCTGTGATGTGGAGCTGGAGGTTGGTGGGACATCATTTCATGGTGAGTAGACTGAAGTAAAAATACATCACAACTATGTACTGTTGAATGATAGTGGAGACAATTTATTCATGGGGGCTCGTCCAGGATCAAGCTAAATAACCCATGCATGCTTATGATGGTAATAATATTGATTTTGAGCATGTGATGTTAAATGTGATGTTAAAGGTCCAATGCAGCATGTTTTCTTTTATCTTAATATCAAATCATTTCTGGGTAACAATTAAGAACCTAACTGTATTTGGTTTAAATTAAAATGGTCAACAAGAAACAAAAATATATTATCTTAGCAAAGAAAAATTTCTCAAGCAAGAATTTAGCTGGACTATTTGGAGTGGTCTGAGTGGGGAGGGGAAAAAAGAAAATTAGCTGTTATTGACAGAGAGCTTTGAATTCACTTTCATTGGATTTATTAACTAATTTACCACCCGGTGATGTCACCAGGCAGGACAAAACCCCATCACACCAAAACAGACAGAAATTTCAGGTGGTCTTTTCAAACAGCTCTTACACTAAAAATGGCATTATCATAATTTTCACAATTTCACAGTATTAATCGAACCTCATAGTGTAGAATTACACACTGAGTGTACAAAATGTTAGTAACTCTTTCCATGACATAGACTGACCAGGTGAATCCAGATGAAAGCTATGATCCCTTATTGATGGCACTTGTTAAATCCCCTTCAAATAGTGTAGATGAAGGGGAGGAGACAGGTTAAAGAAGGATTTTGGCACAATTGAGACATGGATTGTGCCAATCAGAGGGTGAATGGGCAAGACAAAAGATTTAAGTGCCTTTAAAAGGGGTATGGTAGTAAGTAGGTGCAAGGCGCACCGGTTAGATTGTGTCAAGAATTGCCACACTACTGGGTTTTTCATGCACAACAGTTTCCCGTGTGTATCAAGAATGGTCCACCACCCAAAGGACATCCAGCCAACTTGACACAACTGTGGGAAGCATTGGAGTCAACATGGGCCAACATCCCTGTGGAACGCTTTCGACACCTTGTAGAGGCTGTTCTGAGGACAACTCAATATTAGGAAGGTGTTCCTAATGTTTTATACACTCAGTGTGTATAAAACACTAGAAAATCACGTTTTTACTGCACTGGGCCTTTAAATGCAGTGTTTTCCCTAAGCACCGGCTGTCGACTAATCAGCCAATAACAGATTCATTGTCAGCCGGTTTCATTTTCCACTTCATTAACAAGGCTTCGTTTCATTTAAAGTTTCAATTCGCTAGTCAGAAAAGTCTGTATATAGAGTACCACAGTATGAGTCATAATACCCATACAACCTAACAGTCAAACAGGGAAATTGTTTTTTTCTTAGGCTTTTGCCAAAATAAACTACATTGAAAGAGTAGACTAGATTTAGTTTTTGCCCCAATAAATGTAATTTAAAGGGCAGACTACACTTGTTTTTCTGACTAGATTACTAATCTACCGCCTTCCCTCAGTCCCACCCACAGTGATTGATTGACAGGCCGAACTGTTAAAGGGATAGTTCACTCAAATTACAAAATTACACAATGGTTGTCTTACCCTAAGTATCCACAGCAGCAGAGCCAATAAAATACATAATTTGAAGAACAAAAATAATTGTGGCAATTCATATCTTGCAGTAAATATGACTTAAATCTCAATAGAAGAAAGGTTTAATGTAAAAAAGGTTATCTTACTTAGAAAGTAGGTCTGATCATATAGGTCTAGGCTTTGACGTTATCCAAAACAATTAACAACACACTGAAGTCATATATTTTCAGTAAAATTTTATTGCAAAGTCATTTTAAAGCCATCATTGTAAAGTCATTCAATCATTTAGCTGTGTAGTTTGAATGGAATCAATGCATTAGAATGTACCAGAGGCCACCAAAATAGAGCTTGTGCTGCAAAATAAAATCACACCAGGACCACAACCCCCCCCCCCCAGCCTGGAACTCATTGGCTGGCTTTTCTTTGGCTGGCTACTCCATGTATCCTTACAGAAAACACTGTAAAAAGAATAATAGGATGATATATATTAATATTATTAGTATATTAATATATAATAACAAAATAATAATATTAAATATGAATTGTATATTTTTTTGTTAATTGTTGGGGACTCATCTGGGATCAAAACAAATTGTAATATTATGCCTTTTGTCTTACATCTGAATTCATAAGAGTCATGATAAACCAGATGTGGAAGTAGTCTATTTATGAGATAACAACAATAATCAATTTCCTCTTCTCTCTCCTGACTCAAGTCCACAGAGTGCTCCTGTCTGCCAGTAGTGACTACTTCCGGGGAATGTTCACCAGCGGGATGAAGGAATCCCAGCAGCCCTGTGTGGCCCTTCCCTTCCTGGAGGCCTCTGAGCTGGAGGCCCTGATTGACTGCTCTTACAGCGGGTCCCTCCCCTCTGCTGGGGACGTGTCTTTGAGATCACCTGCATTGCCTTCCAGCTCCAGTTCCCAGCCCGCCCTCTTGCTGTGCCTTGACTTCCTGGAACAGGAAATGGACGCCCACTCCTGCCTGGACGTGGCATCTTTCGCTGAGGCTTATGGGATAACGGAACTCCTCGAAGTGGCCAACGACTTTGTCCTGAGACACTTCCAAAATGTGGCAGCCACCCCTAAATTCCAAGACCTGCCAGTTAGAAGCTTAGAAAATACCTGAAAAGCAACTCCCTCTTTGTACCCTCAGAGCTTGTGGTCTTCAAGGCAGTAGTGGTCTGGATCGAGGCCTGTCCCAGTCAAGGCTTAAATTCACCAAAGAGCTGGTGAAGAACATCCACTTTCCCCTCATGACCTTCACGGAGTTCAGTGAAGTTAAAAACCGCAAAACTGTGGACTGAATGCAACATGAAACATCTCTACCTGACTATACTGGAGGACTTTCGCTCCTATCACGTTACACCTTGGAGCCTGTGCAGGGTCTACCAGCCCAAGGACAGTCTAGTCTTGGTGGGTGGAGACCAGATCTCTGCCGACTTTATCCCGATCCCCCAGCCGAGAACTGTGGTTCGAAACTCTCTGAGGAATTACACAGGCATTGTGAAGACAGTTGAGTGGAGGTTGCTGGGAGAGATGCCAAAGCCACCAAGGTTAAGTCACGAGGTGGCTGTGCTCGCAGGGAAGTTGTACGTGCTCGGGGGACAGAATTATAAAGGAATGCTTGCCGTTTTAAACTCAGTCTACAGGTGAGATAAGAACTTTGGGGTTTGTATCTACTAACGAATGAGTCCTTTAGGTATTAATATTTTTATATATTTATGTTTTTACATTATTTTCTTCCTTCATCTCTCATTCTTTATGTTCTTTCAGATATAATCCGCTTCAGGACCGCTGGGGAGAGATTGGCCGACTTGCAGGAGAAAAGGTGTAATTTTTCTGTGGTTGTTCTGGACGAGATTATATATGCCATTGAGGGTACATTGATCCAGAAACTAACCTGGATAGTGTGGAGTGCCACTGTCCAAATACAGATTCTTGGAGGTAAGGTTTTTCTTTGGTAACTCAAAAAAGGAATGGTATCACAGAATCGCTTGCGGTAGTTAATTGTTCCATTGGAAATGGTATGTAACCTTATTAAGTACAACTTTTGTTTCTTTGTTGCTATCTTTACCAAACTGTGGCATTCCCTGTTAGCTTTGCCCAACCCTTGGACATGACCTTGAGTTGCCATGCTGCCACATTGTTGGATGGAGAGATCTTCATCTCAGGGGGTTCGACTGCAGGCACTCGGTGTCTGGTGTCCATGTTCCTGTACCATCCTGAGAGAGGAACAACCTACCTGGCAGAGATGAGCCAACCTCGAGCCCATCACTGCATGGAGACTTTAAACAATCATCTTTATGTGGCTGGAGGAGTCACTGTTGATGAAAACATGACGTCTATCGACCAGCTGGCCTGTGAGGTCTACGACCCTGTTAGTGACTCCTGGAGTGCCCTCATGCCCCTGGCCGTCTCCCATGTTAGAGCAGCCTCTGTGGTTCTGGAGGGGAAGATCTATGTGCTGGGAGGATACTGCCAAGAGGACTACAGGGAGACCAGACTGGTGCATCGGTATGATCCCACCAACCAACTTTGGGAGAATATCGGCGAGATACCCGGACCTAACACTGACATAAGAGCCTGTTTGCTCCACCTGCCCAAACACTTGAGACAATGAAAAATCACTATACATCCCATAACACACCACACTAAATATTATGCCACTACATGACCTACACCTTACTCCACCCAACTCTTATAAATTATGAATACTGAGTATACCATCCATCTAGCTAACACCAAGCTATATTTTCAGTTTTGCAAATCATTTATTTTGTATATATTTAGCTCACACCATTTCAAATCAATAATAAAATGATATATACATGTTCTCTACTGTTCAACAGCTAACTGAACCAGCTGGCGGAATTGCTTATTTTCAATAGGTAAATTCAAGGTAGATGTACAAGTTCATGGTGAAAATCAAGCTATTTAGCTAGCCAGCTAGCTACTTTTGGCATCTGCTTTAGTGTCACATTCTAGGGCTTGGGTAATAAATTAACTATCATTAGCTAGTTCCAAATGTATAATCAATTGCCATAGCCAACTTATGTAATGTAACATTGATCTTACAAGCATTTATTTCAATGGATGAGGATGTTAATATTGTTTTAACACTGTTTTAACACTTTATGTAGCATGTGCCATACTTTAATCACTATATTCACAAGGACACCAGTTAAGCAACTTAAACATGTTTATTTCTCTCCATGTGCAGGCTATAAGTGAATTATTATAAAAAAACAGGAAGGGCATTACAATTTCAGGGTGGCTTCATGTCCTCTTGGGAAATTAGCAACTGGGAAGTGGGAAGTCATAAGTCTAACATGAATGTGTTCACTTGCCTTTGAAGTCTGAAAAATTACTCAACCAATAAGATTTTAGCTAGCTTATCAACATTGCTAATAATAAAGTTAGCTAGCTTGCTTAACATTGACATATGATCAAACTAGCTACATTTGTCTACATTTCTCCAAAAACTTGTGACTTTTCTGTCCTTGCATTTATGGCAGTGTAAGTTGTCATTACATCATATATCAATAAGACATTTAACTTGAACCCTGTATGAATCCTGGATCTAGCTGTTGGACAGTTTTTTGTATAAAGATATCAGAAATGCAAGGTAACTATGTAACATTTCGTGTCTCCTTATGTAACAGGGTGAAAACAGTTTTCATGGGCACACAAATCCAAAATGATGTAGGCGATTGCAAAATAGAATGCTTCTAACCAAAAGAGTCACCTTACCTTGATACTTAAAACCTAAATCGATACTGTCATTTACATGGTTCTTCAATAATTAAGCATTATACTTGTTGGATGGCATTTAGTGTCCAGCTGATTAGTTACACCGTGATATTTTTACACATCATCATCTGATCCAGGAAGGAATTTTCCGAATGACAGTCAAGTGACCAACAGCTGTTGGGATAGTGCATGTGATACAACAACAGCCCAAGTACTGGAAAAAAAGGTGTTTGCCAGAAAAGTCGAGAATATTTTGGTGTCTCATTCGTTATGCTGGTGAAGACAGTTGTGCCTGGATCCATGTTGGATCAAATATCCCTTTGCGAATTGATGTTGATCATCTGTTGTTGTCTGATTGATTTACAGCAAGGTCTCATTAGATTTAACAAACAAAGCATCAAGTTAATGAATTCATGTTTTCATATGTTTTTGTGCCTCGGATTGGACACCTAGTCTGTTGTGCGCAATTGTATAGGATAGACTTTTGCTAAACACCCAAAGCTCTTCCTAATAAAGCTGCAATATGTAACTTTTTGAGCGACCCGATGAAATTCACATAGAAATGGGAGTTATAGATCTGTCATTCTCATTGAATGCATGTCTAAGAAAAAAGTATGAGAAAATTTATGAACTCACTACTGTAAGTCACTCTGTATAAGAGCCTCTTCTAAATTACTAAAATGTCAATGTAAATGTAAGAAGCGGTAGATCTGTTGTATGTGTGTTATTTCGTTTTTGCATATTTTACTTTGTTTTGTACACCAGCTTCAAACAGCTGAAAAAACAATATTTTGGGTTATGGAAAATGTATTTCACAGCGGATTAGATGGTACAATTATTCTCTACACTATACTTGCTTGTTTTGTCACATAAACTGAAATTAGGCAAACTATTAGCATTTTTGCAACCAGGAAATGGCGGAGAGATTTCTGCATGGTGCATCTTTATTCTAGATATAATGACAACAAATTATACTGAACCAAAATATTAACTCATCATGCAACAATTTCAAAGATTTTACTGAGCTACAAGTTCATATAAGGAAATCAGTCAATTGAAATAAAATATTTAGACCCTAATCTATGGATTTCACATGACTGGGCAGGTGTGAAGCCATGGGTGGGTCTTGGAGGACATATGCCCACCCACTTGGCAGCCAGGCCCACCCACTGGGGAGCCAGGCCCAGCCAATCAGAATTAGCTTTCCCCCACAAAATGGCTTTATTACAGACAGAAATACTCCTCAGCACAGCTTTTGGCTGTACTCAATCTCTGACACTAGCACCTCTCAGTCTCACAAAAAAATCATAGATCTTTTGAGTTGCGCCACTGTGTTTCATGGTACGGTGTTGTATATTCTCATGGGCTTTAACGGGATGATTTTTACCATACATGGTTAATTAGGGGTGTTTCGAAATGCAAATAGCCAAAGTCTTGCACGAGCACTGAGGCTGAAAACAATTGGTATTTATCATCAGTGGAGGCTGCTGAGGGGAGGACGGCTCATTATAATGGCTGGAACAGAGTATTTGATACCTTTCCACTAATTCCGCTCCAGTCATTACCACAAGCCTGTCCTCCCCAATTAAGGTGCCACCAACCTCCTGTGGTATCAATGGTTATCTCTTACAGGTGTGAGTATGATGCTCTTACGATTGTTTGATAAATCACACTTTTTCTATGTGTACAAACATTCTAAATTCAGTTCGTAAGTAGTATTTTAGAATAGTTTCTACGCAATATTGATAAATGAGGCCCCTGGTGTAGTTATCTCAAGTACCCAAAAAGGCCACTAAATGTCATACAATCAGATAGGAATACAAATACTAGATAGTACAATACATATAGATGTATTTCTAATAGAACAAAAGCCATGTAAAAAATGATCAAAGGAAGTGTTAGTATAAGGAACCCATACTCTCAAAGAGAGCAATACAGCCGAGAAGCAGGAAGAAAGAAAACACACACAGAACACTATAAACATACAGAACCAGGAGAAATCTAGAAAACAACTAGATAAAGGTTCAAGGGGAACTGCAACATCTGATTTGGCCTTGTTTTTTGTCTTGCTCCTTAAGAAATGCTGACGGCCATGACAGGTGCCAAATGTGAGTTGGCTTGGGGGTGTGGTTTGATGTGGGTGTTTCTTGTGTGTGTCCTGGCCACCACAAAGACACAGCCGTATGTCATAATCTTGCCCGCAGCATGTTTCCTCCCCACTCAATGACAACAAACAAACCTCCTGCAGGTTGAGTTCAATAACAACAGGCAGATGTGTGGTGAGATGCTGGAGGAAGCTTTGAGTAGGTCAGCAGCCCACAGAGTAATATGAGCTGAATGCAATTGCTGAATTTATGTAGATATTCTAAAATAATTGTTTTAATAACTTTCAAATGTAGTAACAGGTCAATGTAGAATAATCAACCCTTTACAAAATACCATAGAAGCAGTGTTCTGCTAATATAACACTGTGCACCTTTCATTGTAATTTCCAGCCGATACAGATCGGGGATTAGAGACATCAGTATCAAGCCCGTCTGTCAGTCTGGACTTCATCACATCATCTTACATGTCTCCATGTGCTGGCTCCATACATGTTTCTGTGAACACATACACACATAGTCACTGTTCTATTACCAATGACAGTTAGGATAGGTAATATCTGACACACAAACAGGTACTATGCTGAAGTTTAAACAGGTCAGATAAAACCTACGCAAATTATTGTATCCCCCATCAAACGACCGAGGCTGGCGTCTGGCAAAAGCATCTACAGTCCTCTCCATCTGTAGAACAGGTTTCCCGAGTGGCGCAGTGGTCTATCTCTAACTGCCACTAGAGATCCTGTTTCGAATCCAGGCTCTGTCGTAGCCGGCCGCGACCGGGAGACCCATGAGCGGCGCACAATTGGCCCAGCGTCGTCCAGGGTAGGGAGAGGGAATGGCTGGCAGGGATGTAGCTCAGTTGGTAGAGCATGGTGTTTGCAACGCCAGGGTTGTGGGTTCAATTCCACGGGGGCCAGTATGAAAAAATAAAAAAATGTATGCACTCAGTAACTGTAAGTCGCTCCTGGATAAGAGCGTCTGCTAAATGACTAAAATGTAAATGTAGAAATAGGCAGAGCTGAGGCAGAGTTCATCAGTGACACATGGAATGAAAAAGGGTGTTGCAAATACTGGACATTCCTGCTGTACTGTATTATTAGTAATCACCTTCAGCCCCACATTGTGGATGTGTTTGAGTGCCAGGTCTCTCTCCATTCAGAGACGTCAGCATCAAGCCTGTCTGTCAGTCAGGACATCACATCATCATGCAAGTCTCCCAGTGCTTGCTCCATAGATGCATCTGTGAACACATACACCAGTCACTGTTCTATTACCAATGGCATGATTAGGATGGTAATATCTGACAAACAAACATATACTATGTTAAAAATTTAAACAGGTCAGACTAAACCTACCATTGGTGAACAGGCAAGAGGTAAGGTCTTTGCCAGCGCCCCATTGATGGGCATGCTAGATCAGCTCCTGCCCCTCATCAAAGATAGTATTAGGTCACACACAAACAGTGCACTGATTACATTATCAATGAGTGGTTACTGATTAGCATGGTGAACCAACCTGATTGATCATTCACCTTTCGATTTCATTCAGATATCATTCTTAATCATAATTTCCCCTACACTTGAAAATGATTAACAAAACTCTAAACTGTTTTGACCTTTGACTTCGCTGACCAACCTGATTCAGAGTGTCCTCCCTGTTCCATTTAATCCTGAGAGGCTTCTGCGTGATGCTGAGGTCCCCTTGCTGGTCTTCTCTATATTGCATGTTTGGCTGCAAACTGACATCTCTCAAATAACTGCAGCAGTAATCCTCATAACAATTACTTCCCACTCATCTTCTGTTGTCTGGAACCTGTGACAGGCTACACAATAACAGCCAAAGCTAATTGCATTTTGTTATAAAAAAGTTCACAAAATGATTGATTTTTATCTATTGGCTGGGTAATTAACCTACTAGTTTATCTTAAAATCCATAATCAAATAAAAATCTTTAATGGCAGAAGAAAATTATTTGTACAAAAAATCAATAGTATCTGGTAGATTGTGTATGTTTTTGCCTTACTGTACTGTATGTCATTTGTGTATTGATATACTCTATGTGTTAACTATATCCTTTTGGAAAATACACTGAATACATAATTGTGGTGATTGTCCTACATAAGATATGATATCAAGTATTCAAATAAATTAAGTATATGAGTCCTCTATAATATTATAAGCATATGTTCTGACAATATAACCTCTACAAAATAAAACTTATTTCCTAATAGGTTTCATATTGTTTTTATAAGTCAACATACACTGAGTTATTTCCTTTTACTATTATGTTTTTATATCATTTTATTTTATTAATTTATTCATTTTTTCAATTTTCGTATGTTTCCCACGTTAAAAACACATGCATTTTATAATAAGTTTATAATACTTTTTATTTGTTCCATATATACATATGGCATGTTACAATTAAGAATAAATACCTTAACAGTCCATTATAAGAAATTATGATGAACAGTCAGGCAAACTGTTAAGTATAACATATTTATTAACAGATAGCGGCGCCCTGTTGATGATGCCAAACAGTCACTCATACAGTGTCTACACAGTGCTGGAAATCTTTCATCTCAAAAAACCAAATCTCTACCAAACAAGGATGATGCCCTTAGTAAATGTTTCCCTGAAATACTTCCACCATTGTAGTATAGTGCATAAAAAATACATCTAGATTAAAAATATTCTATTTTTACCATGTTTAAGTAACTTTGTCCAGTGTTTCCAGATTTATATTTAATATGATCTCTATAATTACAAGTACAATATAAGTGAAATTAGTTTTCATTCCAAAGTGTTTTTATTTATTAATACAATATGTTAAAAACAGCATTTTCTGTATTACTGGAATGATTGGTTGCTACCCCAACAACATATTCTGCCCAAGTAAACCACTGATTACCGCTCATCCTCTAGAGGAATAGTATTTTTGGGTGGAAAAAAAAAAAACTATTTTTTCCATTTAACCTAATATTTACTATGCCTTGCAAAAGTATTCCTCCCCCTTAGCATTTTCCCTATTTTGATGCATTACAACATATAATTTAAGAATTGATTTTTATTTAAATTTCATTAATGGATAACAAAATTCCATTGGTGAATAAAATAAAAAAATTATTGTTTCAAAAAAATAAAGATTAAATAACGGAAGTGCTATTATTCACCCCCTTTGCTATAAATAAATAAGATTAGGTGCAACCTTTACCTTCAAGCCACATAATTAGTTAAATAAAGTCCACCTGTTGCAATCTAGGTTCACATATCTCTAACTGTTCTAGAAGGCCCCAGAGTCTGCAACACACCACTAAGCAGACACCCAACTCAAGCAGCCTCCATGAAGACAGGGGCTCTCCAAACAGGTCAGGGACAAAGTTGTGGAGGATACGATGGTTATTATAATAAATATCAAAACTTTAAACATCCCCGGAGCACCATTAAATCCATTATTTAAGCTTGCACCACCAACCTGCCAAGGGCTTCCCACCAAAACTCACCGGTCCGGCGGGGGGCTTAATCAGAGGCAACAAAACCAAATATACCCTGAGGGGATGCAAAGCTCCAAGTGAAAATGTATCTATTTTCATTTATTATTACAATATGTTAAAAAGCAGCTTTTCTGTGTTGGAATGATTGCGTTTACCCCACACCTATCCTATTCCTTATACTACATTTTTTTTAATAACTAATTGGGCTTTTTGTGGCCATCAGAAAATTTTCCCCCTACACCTCTCACAGAGAACACCATTCCCACAGTGAAGCATGGTGGCATCATGCTGTGGGGATGTTTTTTCATCCATTGACTAAAACTGGTCAGAATTGAAGGAATGATGATGAGCTAAATACAGGGAAATTCTTGAGGAAACCTGTTTTAGTCTTCCGTTTGAGACTGAGACGGAGGTTCACCTTCCAGCAACAATACCCTAACCATACTGCTAAAGCAACACTTGAGTGGTTTAAGGGAAACATTCAGCAACTTTTAATTCCTATCAAAGCTCCCACCTCAATCAATTGAAATCCCTGTTATATTAAATTGCTATTCACCAACCCATCTAAAGGAGCTGGTGCAGTTTTGTCTTGAAAATTCAAAGATCCCAGTGGCTAATGTGCCAAGCTTATAGAACATACCCCAAAGACTTGCAGATGTAATTGCTGCAAAAGGTGGCTCTACAAAGTATTGACTTTGTGGGGTTGAATAGTTATACACACTCAAGTTTTCTGTTTTTACTTTTTCTTGTTTGTTTCACAATATTATTTTGCATCTTCAAAGTGGTAGGCATGTTGTGTAAATCCATTCAATCACCCCCCCCAAAATCCATTTAAATTCCAGGTTGTAAGGCAACCACAAAATAGGAAAAATGCCAAGGGGGTGAATACTTTCCAAACCACTGTAACTAGGCAAGTCAGTTACAAACAAATTCTTATTTTTAATATAAAATGTGCATTGTCAACAGATATGAAAATAATATTAACAGATAATGAAGCTCTGATAATAACAGTTTTCCAACACAGTTTGGGTAAGAAAGCCCTAAACCTTCAGAAAGCCTTGGTTTCCCATCACCCCGAATATATTGATAAATAGTTGAATTTTAATGAAATAACATATTCAGCTTAGGACTGTGAAGCTATAATACAACAACCATTTCCCTATCACTAACAAATACATGTCAGTCATTCTCGAAGGCAAGGCACACTGGGAAATATACCAAATAAGGCTTTACACTAAGCAGTGGTGTTAATTTAACACTGAAATGTAAACCCATGTATACACTTACCATAACACTCTCAGTGTTGATTTAACACTGGAGATTTTGCTGAATTCACGGATTTACCTTTACCAGCCCTCTGTTGTCCCATGATGGTTCCCCCTTTGATAAGGTATCAGTGAACACCATAACAGTGTACAATTAACACTGAGTTAGTGTAACATTGTAATGCACTGGTGTTGGAAAATATCCAGCTGATTAAAGAAAAGAGCAGCACTTTAGAGGGTATAAATTCAACACTTTCTGGTAGTTCCCTTTTATATTAAAGGTTACTTACACCACCCAGTATTCACTTCTCCCGATTAAATTTAGTTTAGTTGTTGCAAGCGCATTTTCCTGTCATATTCTTAACACTCATTCTGTTGCAAAAGCGGAAGACCTACCTAATTTTTTCTCTGTTTGAATCCATTTATACGTAAAAATTTCTAATACACCCGTCGCAAAATCAAGCGATTGATAGGCATTTCATTTCCCCCAGTGGATCATTAACATCATAATACATCCCCATCAAAATGTGTCTGATAAACTTCTTCAGGTTCAACCATTCGTTAAACCATGTATACATTTGTGAACAGCCATCCACAACCACAATCCGTGAAGTTGAAATAAATAAGAAGCAGCAGTGGTCTATTTGTATCAACAATCATATATCATACATAAGGCTACACCACTGCTGATAATCTTCATCACCATCGCACCATTAGAAACAAAGTTGCATTTGCTGATGTGTCTGAATTAGAGGTATAATACTTGAATACGCATGAATTCACCATACATACTAGTATCTGTGACTGTACCACCCAATTCCCTGAAGCCTTCCCACTCTGTTCCATAACACTTCCAAAATAATCAATTGTCTTGTTCCCTTTATTCTTGTAAATCCCAGATTAAATCCTACGACCAAGGAAAAAACTTACACCTCGCGACTGATGGTTTCAACTCCACCAACTTAGCTGGGCATCAAAGGCTAAAACCCTCACTACCATCCCCCAAATGGATGAAGCCCGTTTGTGAGGTTCAATCAACGACTCAAGAACATGCTGAGGAAGTTTGCTTAGCTACACTACATAAAGACTGGACAGGGTTTACCCTTGCTTTTTTTACGGGGAGGTGCTTCAGCAGGACCAGCTAGACAGTAGCCGTCATCTTCATCGGCGTCATCTTCCATCAACTCTCTTAGGCACGTTCCCTTTATCCACCTCCCCGAAGCCTTGTGATACTGATTGAATATGCTACCGTATCTTACTATAAGACACACAGAAATTGAGTACTCATTGGCTGGCTGCTCCCCTGCCCTCTCTCTCTCACTCTCTACTCTCCTTCTCCTTCTCACTCTCTCACTCTCTCTCTCTCTCTCTCCTCTCTCTCTCTCTCTCTCTCTGTCTCTCTCTCTCTCTCTCTCTCTCTCTCTCTCTCTCTCTCTGTCTCTCTCTCTCTCTCTCTCTTTTTTTTTTTTTTTCTTCCCCCCCCCCCCCCCCCCCCCCCCCCTCTCTCGCTCTCGGTTTATTGCTGGAGTTCCATTTGCTTCCCAATTCAGGCTTTTCACAATTCTATTTAAGGTTTGATTACTGTAAGAGGATTTAAGAACTTCTAGAATCCTCTTCTCAAATAATATTAAAATTTATATAATTTCTAAATCAAATATTCTCTTTGTAAAGAGGTCATAGGAATTATGTATTACTATCAACACACATACATTCATTTTTCTTTTTTTACTAATTTTTTTAAATTGTTTTCCATGCCCCAAACAACACATGCAAAAACGCCACTTTCACTTCCCCATATCAACACTATATTTCAAAATTTCATCAAACTTTTCCAGTTTTTGTTTAATTTTATATTCCTAATCCTCGTCTGTTGCTAGATAGTTTCAGTCCTCCAGTGGTTTGCAAAGAAGGTGAATATGGCTTTTCAATTGATGGCTATACATTTTTGTGTTGCAGCAATTAACCTTGAAAACACTTTCTCTGATATTATTCCTAATATTTACTATCCCCAGAACATAATCATGAGATGATGATATAAATTCCCAGTGCAAAAGGAAATGAAAACAAACATTACTCCCAAAATGGTGTCAGTTTATCGTCCATATTAATATGGTTCCTTTGTTCCTTTGTGCATCTCCAACAGAGATGTGACATTTCTTAATTCATTTACTGTATGCATTATGGCAATTTCAATCAGTCCTATAAGAATGATCTTAAATTGCAGTTTGTCTTATGAGTTGTCAAAAGTCATTTACATATCTGTCACCATTTTTCTTTTTTCTTTAGATCTATTTCCTTTTTTCCCTTATAGGTCCTACATCCGTTAGGGTTTCAATCTTCCTTCAATCCAACTTATTTGACTTTCGTATGTTTTTCTCTGCTAAATGCCTTAGGTTCGTCCAGATTCTGTTGAAGTGAATAAATTAGATTTCTGATTACAAAACCTTAGATATCAAATCTTTCTTGTAATTGACTGAATTACAGTAGATATCCATCATTGTTGTTTAAAATTTCATGATGCCACTTTGGAACCAAGACTTATTGGTGTTGTCATTAAACACCCGGTAAAGTGGTTATTCAATAGGGTGGCTGGTGATTTTGGATCTTTCCACCTCATGAATTATGTACATTTTACCAAATATGAATGAATTGGTTGTTTTTCAATCAAACCAATATATCAATGACATTAGACTATCAATTCTGACTCACAATTCATTTTTTTCCCACCTGTAGATTCCACGGGAATGCCAGCACTAGCTCTTTTCTCTTTGTGTTTAACAGTCATATACACTAACAGTCAAAAGTTTGACACACCTACTCATTCAAAGGTTTTCTACATTTAGATATTAAGATATCAAAACTATTAAATTTCCATATAATATTAATAACCAAAAAAATTTCAACAAATCAACTATTTTTTATATTTGAGATTCTTCAAAAAAACCACACTTTGCTTGATACTTTCACACTCTTCGGCATTCTCTCAACCAGCCTCATGGGGTAGTCACCTGGAATGCATTTCAATTATCAGGTGTGCCCTTCTTAAAAGTTAATTTGTGGATATTCTTTCCTTCTTAATGAGTTTGAGCCAATCAGTTGTGTTGTGAGGAAGGTAGGGGGTATATGCAAGAAGATTATTTGGTAAAGACCAAGTCCATATTATGGCAAAACAGCTCAAATGACAGTCCATTTTTAAGACATGAAGGTCAGTCAATATAACATTTCCAAAAATTAAATTGTTTCTTCAAGTGCAGTCGCAAAACCATCCCTATGATGAAACCTGGCTCTCATGAACCTCCACAGAATAAACCCACGCAACCTCTGCTGCAGAGGGATAGGATTCATTAGAGTTACCACCTCCAAAATTTGCAGCCCAAATAAACACTTCACAGATTGCAAGTCACAGACACATCTCAGCATCAACTGTTCAGGGGGACTGTGTGAATCAGGCCTTCATGGTTGTGCAACCACTACTAAAGGACACCACACCTGCTTGAGCCAAGAGGCTCGAGCAATGACATTAGAGCAGGTGGAAATGTATAGTTTGTCTGAGATTTTAGTTTCCTACCAGTGTCTTTGTGACCGCAGTGCGTGATCATGATCTCCGCGTGTGTGGATCCCACCATAAGCATGGAGGTGTTTGTGGGGTGCTTTCACTGGCGACACTGTCTGTGATTTATTTTAGAATTCAAGGCACACTTAACCAGCGTGCTTACATTCTGCAGGTCCGCCATGTCCCATCTGGTTTGGGCTTAGTGGACTATAATTTGTTTTTCAACATGACAATACCCACCACACCTCCCGGCTGTGTAAATTCTATTTTACCAAGAAGGAGAGTGATGAGGTGCTGCATCAACGAATGACACTGCCAGCTTCAATCCTCCACCTCAACCCATTTTAGGGATGGTTTTGGGAGTCGACGGCAGGAAAATGAAGGAAAGTAGCCAACAAGTGCTCAGCATATGTGGGAACTCCTTCAAGACTGTTGAATGGTCAAGTAGTTAAATCCATTGTACAAAGCTGTCATCAAGGCAAAGGAGTGTATATTTAAAAATCTCAAATATAAAATATATTTTCATTTGTTTAACACTTTTTAGTTTACTACATGATTCCATATACAGTATGTTATTTCATAGTTTTATTCTTCACTATTATCTACAATTAAAAATATAAAAATAAAAAAAACCCTTGAATAATTTTCATTTCTGGTACTGTATATTTAATTTTATATATGCATCCCCGCCGAATCTTTCTCTCTCCACTCTCTCTCCCTTTCTCATTGTTTTTTGTCTCAAGTGGGCAGGCAGGTGACATCAAATGTCCTCTTTTTCAGTTCAAAAAAACCTATCAATTATTGTAACTTTATCACCCTTAAGTTCCCTCTCTCTATTTCTCAAGTGGGCGGGTAAGCAAACAGGCTCTTATATCAGTGTTAGGTTCAGAGCATCTTGCCCATATTCTCCCCAACATTAGGTATGGAATCATACTTGATCCCATCTGTCTCCCTGTAGTCCTCTTGGCATATCCTACAAGCACATGCCTCCCAGAGACCACAGAGGCCTGCTCCAACATGGAGGGCGGCCCGGGGTGTGAGGGCACTCCAGGAGTCACTAACGATATCGTGAGCCTCACAGGCCAACTGGTGGGGATTGTAGACTACTAGGTTACACCACCCCTCCCACCACGCAGAGACCACCACCACCATGCAGGACCTACATACAGGTGCTGAGCTTCGATCCTGCTCGTCTCTCTGCCATGTGGGTGGTTCCTCTCTCAGGGTGAGTACGGGGAACATGACGTCAGACACTGTACCTGCAGTAAACCCCCTGAGATGAAGATCTCTCCATCCAACAATGTGGCAGGCGTAGCCTCAGGGGGCCTAGTCCAGAGGCTTGGCAAAGCGGATTGGCAATGGTTGGTAAGAGGTTAGCAATGGTTGGTAAGAGGTTGTCAATGGTACTGATTCAAACATTCTGGGCGTTCAACTGAGCACTATGGTTGAATTATAAAAAATACTTTCTGTCCTATTCTTCAGCATGTGTCCACTAGAGATCCTGGTTCGAATCCAGCTCACAAATGTTCGCTTCCGCGACCGAGAGCTCATGGGCAGCGCACATGTGGCGTCGTCCAGGGTGGGGAGAGGGAATGGCCGGCCCAGGGATATCAGCTCAGTTGATAGCATGGCGTTTACATCGCCAGGGCTTTGTGATTCGATTCCCACGGGGGGCCATATAAAAAAAAAAAAAAAATATTATTCACTAACTGTAAGTCGCTCTGATAACGTCTGCTAAATACTAATTATGTAAATGTCCAAATTAAAACATTAATCCCAACTCAAACATACTTACTCTTATAATACCACTAGATGTCACCCCGTGATCATGTTTGTTAGGTTCCACCACCTACAACTTTCAACTATTTTTATTATATTTTTTATTTCCTTTTATTTAACCAGGTAAGCCAGTTGAAGAACAAGATCTCGTTTACAACTGCGACCTGGCCAATAAAAACAGAACAGTGCCAACCCCCTTACATATAAACCGTACAATCAATAACACAATAAAAATCTATATAACAGTGTGTACCAAATGAATAGTTATGGAGGTAAGGCAATATAAACAAATAGGCCATAGTGCAAAATAATTACAATTATATTTTATATTATTAACACTGATGATAGATGTGCAAAACATGATGTGCAAATAGAATGCTGGGAGGTGCAAATAGCAAAATAAATAACAATGTAAATAACAAAATGGATGAGGTAGTTAGAGTGGGCTAATTACAGATGGGCTGTGTACAGGTGCAGTGATCGGTAAGCTGCTCTGACACTGATGTAGAAGATTAGGGGATAAAAGTGTCTCGTTAGATTTTTTGCAGTTCGTTCCAGTCATTTGCAGCAAGAACTTCTGGAAGAAATAGGCGACCAAAAGGAGGTGTTGGCTTTAGGGATACCAGTGAATTCCTGCTGAACACATACTACGGGTGGGTGTTGCTATGTGACCAAATGACAATAAGATGGCGTTTGCCTAAAGGGATTTATAGATACCTGGAGCCAGTAGGTTTTGGCGGCGAATATGTAGTGAGGGCCAGCCACCAAGAGCGTACAGAGTCACAATGGTAAGGTAGTATATAGGGCTTTGGTGACAAAGCAGCGGATGGCACTGTGATAACTACATCCAATTTCTATAAGTGTTTTTTGTAAATACATCCAATCAAGATCGGTGATTCTTTCTTTTACAGCATGAGTGAAGGGGGCTTTTGTTGCAAAATAGGAAGCCAATTCTAGATTTAACTTTGGATTGAAGATGCTTAATGTGAGTCTGGAAGGAGAGTTTACAGTCTAACCAGACACCTAGGTATTTGTAGTTGTCCACATGATACAAAGTCACAAAGTATGGTGATTCCTAGTCGGGCAGGCGGGTGCTCGCAGACGTTGATTGAAGAGCATTCATTTAGTTTTACTAGCGTTTAAAGAGCAGTTTGGAGGCCACGGAAGGAGTGTTGTATGTCATTGAAGCTCGTTTGGAAGTTTGTTAACCACAGTGTCCAATAGGGGAGCCAGATGTATATGAAAATGTATAAATCCCATGAGGTGGATCTGAGAGTCACCAGCAGCAAAACTGACATCATTGATATACACAGAGAATATAGTCGGCCGGGGGGGTGAACCCTGTAGCACCCCCATAGAGACTGCAAGAGGTCCAGACAACAGGCCCTCGATTTGACCATTGAACTCTATCTGAGAAGTAGTTGGTGAACCAGAGCGATGTATTCATTTAAAACCAAGCTATTTAGTCTGCCAATATTGCAGTGATTACAATCAAAGCCTTGGCCAGGTCAATGAAGATGGCTGTGCACAGTACTGCTCTTTTATCGATCGTGATTATTATATAGCGTTTAACCTTTGGCGTGGCTGGGTACACCCATGACCAGCTCGAAACCAGATTGCATAGGGAGAGGTATGGTGGGATTTATGTGTATCTTTTTTACTTGGCTTTCAAATACTTTCGAAAGGCAGGGCAGGATGGATATAGGTCTGTAACAGTTTGGATCTAGAGTGTCACCCCCTTTGAAGGGGATACCCGCAGCTTTCCAATCTCTGGGGATCTCAGCGATCCGAAAAGAGAGTTAACAGGCTGCTGATGGATCAATTTTGGCGCTATAGAGAAGGTCCAGATTGTCTAGCCCAGCTGATTTGTAGGGGTCCAGATTTTTGCAGCTCTTTCATTACATCAGCTATCTGAATTTGGGTGAAGAGAGAAGCGGGAGGCATGGAGCAGAGTTGCATCGGAGGGGTGCAGAGCTGGTGGCCGGTAGGGGTAGCCAGGTGGAAAGCACTTAGCCAGCCGTAGCAAAATGCTTGTTGAAATTTTTTTGGGTTAGTGCTACAGATTCACATTTCTGTTTGAAAAAGTAAGCCTTTGCTTTTTCCTAACTGATTGTGTATATTGGTTCTAACTTCCCTGAAAAGTTCACATATCCTATTTGCCTTTGGTCCAGGGCAGTCAGTCTGGGAGTGAGCCGAGGGGCTATATCTGTTCTTAGTTCTAAATTTTTGAACCTCTTATTTAAGATGAAGAAAGCACTTTTAAAGAACAACCAGGCATCCTCTACTGACGAATAGGGTCAATATCCATCCAGATACCGGGCCAGGTCAATTAGAAAGGCCTGCTCATGGAAGTGTTTTAGGGGTGTTTGACAGTGATGAGGGGTGTCGGTTTGACGTGCACCCATTCGACAATGAGGCAGTGATCGCTGAGATCCTGGTTGAAGACGCGGAGGTGTATTTAGAGAAGTACAAATTAATCAGGATGATATCTATAGTCTTACTTTGCAGGGTTATACCTGGTAGGTTCCTTGATAATTTGTGTGAGATTGAGGGCATCTAGTTTAGATTATGGGACGGCCTTAGCATATCCCAGTTTAGGTCACCAAGCAATACGGACTCTGAGAGGATAGATGGGGGCAATCCAATTCACATATGTGTTTAGGGCACAGCTGGGGAGGCTGAGGGGGTCTTACAGCGGCTAACAGTGAGAAACATATTTCTGGAAAGGTGGATTTTTTGAAATGGCTCAAACTGTTTGGGCACGACCTGGATAGGACATAGCTCTCTACAGTAGATGGTGCAACTACGCCCTTTGGCAGTTCTATCTAGCAAAATGTTGTTGTTGAATGCTCAAATTTCAGAATCTTTGAGCCTTCCTAAGCCAGGATTCAACACTGCTAGAACATCATGGTTGGCTAAGTGTGCTAATTGCGCATTGAATATCACTTCCTGATGATAACGCTTCCAAAAACCAAGGCTTTCTAAGTCAACAAATGATAGCCCCTGTATGGAGTGGGAGTGATACAGGGGGCTACAGGGCCTGGGTTAACCTCTACATCACCAGAGGAACGAGGGGGTAATGATACTTAAAGATTTAAACCATTTCGTTGGGTACAGAGAAAACGGATTTCCGGGCGTTGTAGAATAGATTCCAGGGCATTATGTACAGACAAGGGTATGGGAAGGATATCAGTACAGTGGTAATGCCTTAGCGTTAGGTAAAGATAAAGAGATAGCATCACTGGAGGCACCAGTTGGAGCCATCTCGGCGTGTGTGTAGTAGGGTTTTAGACAAAGGATCTATCTAAGGTTAGGGCAGGACTGGGGGCTCTACATTGAAAAATACAGTTCAGAACTAATCAACAATACAATGCATCCCACTACAGATAAATATATGTATCAGCCCTGGTCAATGGCTCCTACATGTATGCATATAAAATATGCTATCAGGTAAGTACGTGGAGGTTATCCCCAAAAAAATTAATAGATATTCTTATTTTTCTGTACACTCCTTACACATCCATAACTTCATGGACAACTGTTCATTGTTAATCATTATTAGCCTATATGCTAAAACAGAAGTATTGGTGAGTGTTGTATATAGTCAGTAAATACTAATCAAATTCTCTAAATTTATGACATTTGAATGTCACTGAAATGCAACCTTTTACCATTCACACAGGTGAGTTTTTCAGACTTCCATACAGTTAACAATTTAAAATAAAATCTCAAACACACATCCCTCTCTCTAGTGTCTCAACTCCAACACAGTTTTCCTATTTACTTTGCTTACACATTCCACATGCTAGGGTTCAACTAAACAAGAATCTATTCTTAGTTATTAGGTCAAGGGGATTCTGTTTCGATAGACTCATGGTCTGAACCAGCATGCAGTTTCATTACAATCTAAGACTAGCAAAACATTAGGACTTGTTTAGTATAGTCAGACAGTGGGTCAGGGAAAATAATTGTAGGTCACAAGAGCGTTCAGTCATAATGGATAGGTCGCAGTGTAGTGGTCACAAA